>NC_066512.1:22041548-22261548 GCF_024679095.1 Eriocheir sinensis
CAAACACCCCGATCCGCATTCTAAATAATATCATACCCTCCCCCGATCAAATAGACCAACAGACATACCCGAAATTATTATACCCCGACACTACCACTCCCAACTGTCCTCTAATGGTTTCCTCCCCGTTTCCTCCCTACCAAACACCCCGATCCGCATTCTAAAAAATATCATACCCTCCCCCTATCAAATAACCAGACATACCAGAAAATACTATACCCGGACGCTACCACTCCCATCAACTGTCCTCTGATGGTTTCCTCCCCGCATCCTCCCTACCAAATACCCCGATCCGCATCCTAAAAAATATCATACCCTCCCCCTATCAAATAACCCAATAGACATACCAGAAAATACTATACCCCGACGCTACCAATCCCATCAACTGTCCTCTAATGGTTTCCTCCCCGCGTCCTCCCTACCAAATACCCCGATCCGCATTCTAAAAAATATCATACCCTCCCCCTATCAAATAACCCAATAGACATACCAGAAAATACTATACCCTGACGCTTAAATCACATAGTAAGCTGATCGTTTTCATTGCGTGTGGGATGAGAAAAGGCCAAAAGAGTGGGAGTTTGTCAGGCCAGCGGCGGCGTGTGACTCCATCCACCCCAACGTTGCCAAATTGTCGTACTCTGAACATTGCATTTATCATTTTTAGGCTCCAAGGCTGTAGTAACAAAACAAATAACGACAGGAAATTAAAGTTAGCGTTAAAACTGTTGAATATTTATGGGTTTGTTTCGTTCTCTTTTGCTATAGTTATCGATCAGAAACTACAAAAAAATGCAATGCGCTGAGTACGATAATTTGCCGACGCTGCTCCACCCGCTGAGGTGAGACGAGGGTTGTCACGTTGATGAATGGTTGTTGGTGCTGGTGTGGACACGGAGAGGAAGGAACGCGTCCGGGGAAACAAGACGCGGAGGGGAAAAGTGAGGTCCAAGGTTGGTGAGGCGGAAAAGGGGTGAGGAAATAGTTAAGCTACGGCTGCGCGTGGCCTCGGTGCTCATCTCTGTCACGTTAGCCCTTGAGTCTGTGGTGGGAGGAACGAAGCCGGGGAGACAAGACCCGGAGAGGTAAAGAGTGATGGTCAAGATTAGTAAAGAGAAAAAGATGTAAGGAAATTGTGATGTACAAAAAAATATATAATTAGATAGATAGATAGATAAATACATAGATAGATGGATAGATAGATAGATAAATACATAGATAGATAGATAGATAGATAGATAGACAAGAAGGAAAATAGTGCTCCAAGGAAATAAGGAAAAACGAAGGGAAGTTGTGACGTCAAGAAATAAAGAACAAATAAAAAAAAAGAAACACCCAGGAAAAAAATAATAAAAGACAAGATAAAACACGTAAACAAATATTGATGATAAAAGTATAGAACAAATCAGTAGAGAAAAAGACATGCAGGGAATAAGACCACGTTAAAGGAAAACAGTGATGCCCAGGAAAAAAAAAAGAAAAAAAAGAAACACGCAGAGAAATATCGATGTCCAAGATCCGAAACCAGTACCAGAACCGCAAATGGATGTTACAATTAAAATACACAGTAGTAGTAGTAGTAGTAGCAGCAGTAGTAGTAGTAGTAGTAGTAGTAGTAGTAGTAGTAGTAACAGTCGTATCATTTCTATTGCTACTAACACACCTAACAGCATACTTTTGATTAGACCCCCCCTTTTTTCACTTCCTGCCCCCTTCCACCCCCCATCTTCTCCCCTCCCCTCTCAGTCATGTCGTGGGTGCCAATACCATAGATACATTCAAGCAGAGGTTGGACAAATTCATGGATAGTGAGGATAGGTGGGGTTAGGTTCACAGGAGCTGCCTTGTATAACCGGCATCTTTCAGACTCCTTACGTTCTTATGTTCTTATGTTCTCATCTCCTCCTCCTCCCTCTCCCCAAGATGCTGCGCTGTGCTGTCCTGCTGTGCCTGGTGGCCGCTGCTGTGGCCCAGGAAAAATTCTTCGAGGAATATTCCAGACAGAAGGTACGTTTGTCACATTCATCGATCTCTGTTCTTGTAGTTAATCTATCGTTTCTATTCTTTTCTGCCTCCATACTGCCTTGATCTCTCCTTTTCCTCCTCCTCCTTCGTATTTTTAAACAGATTTCTTCTCTTTTTATTTCCTAAGCCTTCTCGAATAATAATAATAATAATAATAATAATAATAATAATAATAATAATAATAATAATAATAATAATAATAATATAATAGCTTAGTTAATCATTTCTAGCTACTGAGGGTTTCCGAAAGCTCAGTTATTATGCAAAATACTTAAGTCCCTGCAACCAGAATCCCCAAAATAATAATAAAAATATATCCCGCGTTTCCCACGAAGCTCCGGACACTAGAGAAAACTTTGCAGGGGTGGCAACACAAAACTGAAGAGAACGGAAAATCAGAATCCGTCGTGAATAAAACAATATGCTAAATCTCTCCCCACGGGCGTCTCAAGGGGGGGGGAGGGGAAGGAGAGCAGGGAGAGCAGTTGTCCCCCTTTGGATATCTGTCATACTTCCGTTCACACTCGTTTGCAAGGTACAACAGAAGTAATATCTTTCAAAACATCAAGGGGACGTCTGGGGCTGCAACTATTATAAAACTTCGTGACATTGCTTTGTGGTTCACCAAGGAAAACGTGAAAATTGATGTAGGACCCAAACTATATGTACAGGACCCAAAAACTGACCTATCTCTTGGCCACTCTTCTGAACTCTTATTTATAGGGGATAGTGTTTAGCGGGCTTTTTTTTCCTCATTATTATTATTATTATTATTGTTGTTATTTTTTTTTTGCCATTGAGCTGCTTCCTTTACTGTAAAAAAAATGGTTCTGTCTCCCCTTGAAAAATTTCCTGTGCCTGTTCTTCTCTTCACCTTTTCTCTTCTCTCCCTTTTACGTTACTCCTGCACTCTCTCGTTCCTCAGATCATGACTAACAGATTCTACAAGGAATATTTTCTCTTCTTTTTCTTCACCAATCTTCCTCCCTTCATCTTGTCTCTTCTCTCTTCCTTTTCCCTACGTACATTCTTTTCCCTCCACTCCCTCCCTTTCACTAGAATCTTCCTGCTCTCTTTCCCGCCCCTCAACTGTCCTTTTCTCTCTTTCATCTCTTTTCTCTCTTTCTCCCTTTTCCCTATACGACTTCCCTTTCCCTCACCTCCCTCATCACTCCTTCGCCCAACTGTTCTTTTCTTTCCTTTTCCTCATCTTTTCTCTCTTTCTCCTTCGCCCAACTGTCCTTTTTTCTCCTTTTCTTCATCTCTTTTCTCTCTTTTCTCCCTTTTTCCTATACGAACTTTCTCTCATTTCCCTCTTCACTAATTCTTCTTCCTGCTTTCTCCTGTCTCCCAGCTCTCCTTTTCTCTCCTTTTTCTCATCTCTTTTCTCTCTTTCTCCTTTTACTCTATACGGACTTCAACTTCCCTCACCTCCCTCTTCACTTCAATCTTTCTTTTGCTCTCTCTCGTCTCGGAAATCCTGACCAACTGTTTCTCTCTGTTTCCTTCACTAACCTTTCTCCTTTCCCCTCATCTCCTTTCTCCTTTTTCTCTATATCGACTTTCCTTTCCCTCATCTCCCTCTTTTCTTAAATTCTTCTTGTGCTTTCTCCCATCTTGCAAATCCTGACCAACTGTTTTTCTTTGTTTCCTTCACTAACCTTTCTCCTTTTCTCTCATCCCCTTTCTCCTTTTTCTCTATACCGACTTTCCTTTCCCTCACCTCCCTCTTCACTTCAATCTTTCTTTTGCCCTCTCCCGTCTCGCAAATCATGACCAACTGTTTTTCTCTGTTTCCTTCAATAACCTCTCTCCTTTCCCCTCATCCCTTTCTCCTTTTTCTCTATACCGACTTCCCTTTCTCTCACCTCCCTCTTCACTTCAATCTTTCTTTTGCTCTCTCTCGTCTCGGAAATCCTGACCAACTGTTTCTCTCTGTTTCCTTCACTAACCTTTCTCCTTTTCCCTCATCTCCTTTCTCCTTTTTCTCTATACCGACTTCCCTTTCCCTCACCTCCCTCTTCACTTCAATCTTTCTTTTGCCCTCTCCCGTCTCGCAAATCATGACCAACTGTTTTTCTCTGTTTCCTTCACTAACCTGTCTCCTTTTCCCTCATCCCTTTCTCCTTTTTCTCTATACCGACTTCCTTTTCCCTCACCCTCCTCTTCACTTCAATCTTTCTTTTGCCCTCTCCCGTCTCGGAAATCCTGACCAACTGTTTCTCTCTGTTTCCTTCAATAACCTCTCTCCTTTCCCCTCATCCCTTTCTCCTTTTTCTCTATACCGACTTCCCTTTCCCTCACCTCCCTCTTCACTTCCATCTTTCTTTTGCCCTCTCCCGTCTCGCAAATCATGACCAACTGTTTTTCTCTGTTTCCTTCACTAACCTCTCTCCTTTCCTCTCATCCCCTTTCTCCTTTTTCTCTATACCGACTTTCCTTTTCCCTCACCTCCCTCTTCACTTCAATCTTTCTTTTGCCCTCTCCCGTCTCGCAAATCATGACCAACTGTTTCTCTCTGTTTCCTTCACTAACCTTTCTCCTTTCCCCTCATCTCCTTTCTCCTTTTTCTCCATACCGACTTCCCTTTCCCTCACCTCCCTCTTCACTTCAATCTTTCTTTTGCTCTCTCTCGTCTCGGAAATCCTGACCAACTGTTTCTCTCTGTTTCCTTCAATAACCTTTCTCCTTTCCCCTCATCCCTTTCTCCTTTTTCTCTATACCGACTTCACGTTCCCTCACCTCCCTCTTCACTTCAATCTTTCTTTTGCCCTCTCCCGTCTCGCAAATCATGACCAACTGTTTTTCTCTGTTTCCTTCAATAACCTCTCTCCTCTCCCCTCATCTCCTTTCTCCTTTTTCTCTATACCGACTTCCCTTTCCCTCACCTCAATCGTCGCTAATTCTACTTCGTCTCTCCCGTCCTTCAGGCAATGACTAACTGCGTCGGCGATGAGCTTTACTACTCCCATCTGGCCTTCGTCGAGGGCGTGAAGGAGCAGTGTCGCCAGCAGCCTATCTTCCTCCCCGTCCTGCAGACCCCCACGCCCCCTCCCACCTATAATGCTATTTCGGTGAGTTTGCTGGTGTTGGTAACGTTGTTGTTGTTTTTATTGTTTTCTTTCTTGTCACGTGAACTGTTTTCTTTTTGTTCATGTTATAATTATTTTTCTTCTTTTTGTTCTTCTCGTCATTTTCCTCATCTTCCTTCTCCTCTTCCTCCTCCTCCTTTTCTTTTTCGTGATTCCATTTTTTTTTTCTGATACTGTTTTTTTCTTGTTTTTGTTCATGTTCTTGCTAGTGTTCATTTCCTTCATCCTCCATCTCCACCTCCACCCCTACTTCCTCCTCCTTCGCCTTCGCCTTTGCTGTCCTTCATCTTCCACCTTTGATTAGATAGTTAGTGTAGCTTGTCACAAACAGCCTCGTAAGGACCAGCAGGTCTGCTTTTGTTTGTTCTTCCTTTGTGTTCCTTTCCTTCCTCATGCACTTCAGACCCCATCCTCCTCCTTCTCCTCCTCATCCTCCTCCACCTCCACTTCCTTCCCACCCCCCAATAAAACTAGCAAGACCCTTCTCAATAACGACCCCCTTCTTCCTTCCCTTCCCAGCCCGGCCTTCTGCACCCTCAAGTGGGCTACAACTACCCCGCGCCCCCCACCATCCTGACACACGCCCTCCCCACCACGGGCTACCAGGGGGCGGTGCACGGCAAGGCCCGCACGGTGAGTCACGCTACATCGACCTTACAAATACCTTGGTTCCTGCACGCTACCTTGATAAATTGACACCCTGGTACTCCGTTTATTTTTTTTTTTAGTTGAAGTTATGGTACTTTTTTTTGTGTTTGTTTGTTTTTAGTTTATATGTTAGTTTGGGGTTTTCTTTTCATGGGTGTGTTTGATGTTTGTCTGTAGCATCTTTAGCATCTTTAGAGAGAGAGAAAAAATCATGTTAGTATTGAAGTTTGGAGTTTTTTTTAATTTTCATGGTTATTCAATGCTGTCTGACGCTATTCTGAAGCCTCTTTTTTTTAGAGAGAAGATATTGTACTTTCAGAAGCGGAGTACACGGTTTGTTTCTTTCTTTTTATTAATACGCTGATTGAAATGGAGCGTTTGATTGTAGAAAAAAAAAAAGATTGCTACGAAGGACTTTTTTTTCATATTAGAGATAGTAGACTAATTTGAAAGGCGAAGTTTACGGTTTTATTTCTCCGTCAATACATTGCTGGCGGTTGTACTATAGTGAAACCAGACAGGCGAGTCCATTTCGGTGTTGGCTACAGTGGGTCCTTTCCTCCCCTCTGCTTTAACACACAGTCCCAACACCTATTTCTTCCTCTCATATGTTACCCAGAGCTAACACATGAGAGGGAGAGATACGTGTTGGGACTGTGGGGCAGAGCAGAGAGGAGGAAGGACCCGCGGAACCAACACCAAAACAGACTCGCCAATTTGGTTTCACTATAAGCCTCGCAGGACAGAACCAAACACTCGGTCTAAAGGAAGAGATAAGTGTTGGACTGAGTGGCAGAGCAGAGAAGTAGGACCCGCGGGAACCAGCACCAAAGCGAACTCGCCAATTTGATTTGAATTCTTGATTGCAAACGTCCCCATAGAAGAATTAGTTGCTTTCTTTCTTTCTTTCTTTCTTTCTTTCTTTTTCACTTGGTCCCAAACGTCTTTCAGGATTAAGAAATGGTTGCAGAGAGGTGAAAACTCTTTACTCCTTTTTTTTTTTATTTCGTGGAGGACAAGTAATTTTGGACGCACCGTTAAAGTGTGTATGACAGTTTTACATTCTGAAAGTTGTCATTTTCGCTTTTTTTTCTCTCTTTTTTTCTCCTTTTCACTCGGTGGCGGATGAAAAAAAGTACTGCAGGAGGTATTATTCAAAGGCTTCACGGGTATGTCGAAGAGGTCATCAACCCTTCACCACCACCACCATCACCACCACTACCATCACCACCACTACAGTCACACCCACGCAACCCAATCCTTACTCTCTCTACTACCCATGCCACCCAACCAACTTCAACCACCACCTCCACCACACCACTACCACCACCACCATGACCACCACAACACCTTCACACCACACCCACAAGGTCACTGAACCCACTCCTCCTCTTCCCCGCCCTCCCCACCCACCCCCTTGGCTTTCTTCCGTGCCCTTTTGTCCCCCGAAATTGGTCCTTTTGTCGAACTGAGACGCATCCCCCGCAAGAAACTGCCACAACCTTCATTATCTCCTTTTTCTTCATGCGTGGTGGAAGAGGGTGGAGTGGGTGGAGAGTAGGAGGTGGGGGGTGGAAGGTAGGCGTCACCCCGTCACCCCTTCCTCCTCCATCTCCTCCACACATCCCCATTACAGGAAGTGACGAAGGGGAGGAGGGGGAGGAGGAGGAGGAGGAGGAGGGGAAGGAGGAAGAGAAAGAGGAGGAGTGAAGGATCAATTTAACATTATTTCGTCTCCATTTACCTTCCCCTTTCCTCCTCCTCCTCCTCCTCCTCCTCCTCCTCCTCCTCCTTGACCTTCCCAAAGACAAGAACGCAGCGTAGCAATTTGAGGCAAGAGTTCATCGGCCCTTTCGTAGAGTTCAAAGGAGTTCAAAGGCGATCAAGGGGATTCAGTGCGCTTTAAAGAGTGTTCGTGGCTACTTAGAGGGTTCGGTGAGTCTAAGGTATAGGTTTCAGTGGCTCTATAACATACACTATTCTTTGTGACTTCATTAGCAGCATCACCATCATCAGCATCACCATCTCCATCATAGCAGCCTCCCACAACCTTAGTATTATACCTGTCTCCCACAACAATCTCCCACTCCCACCACCACCATCACCATCACCACCCCAGTCACCCCCGCCAATATCTCTCCTTACTCTCACACCCACATCAACACCACCACGTAAATCACCCATCAACCAACCCTCACTCTAACACACCACCACCTCCACCACCACTACCACCACTCTCTCATCCTTACATACTCACCGCAACCACCACAATAGCCTTCCACTAAGCAACTCTCCTCCACATCACACGTCCACCAATCAACCCTCACCCTGCCACCCACGTAACCATCACCACCACCACCACCCACTAACCATCGTCACTCTCCCACCCATATCATTCCCACTACACATACTCACCCATAATGTCATCACCCTTACACTCATCACTACTAGACACACTCACCGTTACACCCATATCATCACTATTCCACACCACCCACCACCTCACCGCTTCATCACCACTAGAATACCTCTCCACCCACTTATTCTCTCCACCCTCCCACCCACACCACCCACCACCTCATCAACCTTCCCCTCCTACTCACATCATCCCCACCACGTCAACCACGCCACTAATTCTCCTCCTCTTCCTCCTCCTCTCAGGCCAGGCAAGCGAGTGACCAGCTCTTCCTGAACCGCGACGCCGTGCAGGGCCTCCTGGGGACAGCACACGCCGCCCTCAGCAACTACACGTGTCTCATGAGGAAGGTGGAGATTGTAAGTGGTGGAGAGGGGCGGGGCGGGTAGGTGAGGGTGGGGCAGAAGGCATGTTGATCGGGTATAGCGTATGTTGGGATAGGGTTGACTGGTAGGGTTCTTCAGTGTCATGTGTCGTTACTTCTTCACGAACAGGTAATTAGATATCAGGTAAGTCTCAGACGGCGGGAAGTCTTCAGTTAATGCTACTATGAAGGGTCGTAATGATTATGATAATACTAAGTTACAGGGGGGAAATAGATGATCAGTTGTATAGGGAATTTAAGGGAAGGAAGGAGGGAAGGAGGGAGGAGAACTAGAGCATGATGGCCAGTGTGGGATTGGAGTCCTAATAGTAGTAACATCGAAGCAGTGAAGGAAGTGAGATTGACGAAGCTGTATACTAATGTAGACTAAGTATAATCAACGAACTAACTAACAAACTAGCAAACTAAATAACTAAGTAAGTAACTAACTAACTAACTAACTAACTAACAAACTAACTAACAAACATGGATGGTAAGGCTATTCTAACAAGGGTGATGAATCTAACTAAATAACTAACTAACTAACTAACAACCTAACTAACAAGCGTGGATGGTAAGGCTATTCTAACAAGGGTGATGAATCTAACTAACTAACTAACTAACTAACAAACTAGCTAACTAACAAGCGTGGATGGCAAGGCTATTCTAACAAGGGTGATGAATCTAACTAACTAACTAACTAACTAACAAACTAGCTAACTAACAAGCGTGGATGGCAGGGCTATTCTAACAAGGGTGATGAAGGTGCAGCAACTATCACGGGCGGCAAAGCAGAACGAAGTAACGAGGGTGATGGAGCTAAGCCTTGGTCCTCTCTCTCTCCCTCCCTCAGGTGGACGACAACCTCAACATCCGCCTCGACTCCCTCCAGAGGCAGTACGACCAGGCCCGCCTCGAGCCCACACTGCGTCAAGACCTGCTGGAGGGTGTCGGTCTTTGCTACCAGCTGTCCGTAAGTCCTGAGGCATAAGTGACCAGCCGCCTCTTTCTTTTTTTTCTTTCTTTTTTCTTTCTTTCTTTCTTTCTTTTCCTTCCTTTCTTTCTCTTCCCTTCTTACTTTCTCTTCCTTCCTTCCTTTCTTTCCTCCTTTCTATCTTTAATTCTTTCTTTCTCTTTCCTTCTTTCTTTTTCTTTCTTTCTTTCTTTCCTTCTTTCTTTTTTTCTCTTTCCTTTCTTTCTACCTTTCCTTCTCTCTCTCTCTCTCTCTCTCTCTCTCTCTCTCTCTCTCTCTCTCTCTCTCTCTCTCTCTCTCTCTCTCTCTCTCTCTCTCTCTCTCTCTCTCTCTCTCTCTCTCTCTCATCTTACAACTCCTCCCCTTTTCTTCTCCACTAATCCCTTGCTCTTTCTCATCTAACTCCTGCTTTACCTTGTCCTTCACGCCCTTAGTAGCCGCTTCAATGTTTCCTCCCTTCCCTTCACACCATCATTAAGCTACTGTTCTCTTCTCTCTGCTGCCCTCTTCCGCGATCCCTCTCAGACCTTCGATTTCACCCATCCTATTTCATCACTAACACTTCTATGTAACCTGGGGAGAAAGGGTTAACCAGGTCGGGTATAGACGCGTGGTGAGTGGAGAAACAATTGATCGCAGGGAAGGGGAATGGAAGGCTGAGAGAAGGGAAGTCTATGTAATCTGTGTAAGTTCTGCCTTCCTAACCCCCACGCATTCCCATTCCAAATATGGTTCCTTACAACAGAGGTGCCTGCCAATGGAGAAAACCTAACCTAAGCTAACCCTAAGCTAACCTAGCCTAAGCCAACCTAACCTAAGATATCTAGTGGAAAGGATCTACCCTAACCATGCTCTCCCTATAACAGAGATGCCTGGCAGTGGAGAAAACCTAACCTAAGATATCTAGTGGAGAGGATCTAACCTAACCGTGCTCTCCCTATAACAGAGGTGCCTGCCAATGGAGAAAACCTAACTTATAGCTGAATAGTGCAGAACCTAAGCTAACCTAACCTAAGCAATCTAGTGGAAAGGATCTAACCCTATAACAGAGGTGCCTGCCAATGGAGAAAGCCTAACTTATGGCCGAATAGTGCAGAACCTAAGCTAACCTAACCTAAGCAATCTAGTGGAAAGGATCTAACCTAACCATGCTCTCCCTATAACAGAGGTGCCTGCCAATGGAAAAAGCCTAAAACCGAATAGCGCTGACCTAGGCTAACCTAACCTAACCCAACCTAACCTAAGCTATCTAGTGGAGAGGATCTAACCTAACCATGCTCTCCCCACAACAGAGGTGCCTGCCAGTGGATAAGGTTCAGTCCCCCATCATACCCCAGCTCCTCCGCCTCCTCTTCTTCGGTAAGTGCGAGAAGGAGCAGCGCACCAAGGCCTGCTTCCAACACGACCTCAGGAGGAACCTCTTCCGCTTCGACCTCAGCGCCCTGCCCGGTGTCAGCCACGAGGAGAAGCTGGAGGTGCTCAAGACCGTGTTCCTCATGCCGGAGATCACCCGGGAACTCTCTGGATTCTAAGAGGCGCAACCCGTGAGACTCGAGATCGGCACTGGAGGGAATTGATGTGGACGACCAGGCTCTGTGTTTGGTCTTACTGCCTCAGGAATTACACACACACACACACACACACACACACACACACACACACACACACACGCACACCACAAATGAATTAATAACTTTTTTTTTGTTTCCCATGCAATAAAGAAAGAAACAGAAGCACCTCAGTTTTCTATAACCTCTCGAGTCACTATGCCACGATGTATGTAGTACGTAACCGAGGACACAGCCATACGACAGAGACTTTCCATACGTATATACTTTGAATTGTGCTGCTACTACTACTACTACTACTACTACTACTACTACTACTTCTACCTTTATTACACACACACACACACACACACACACATAAAAAAGCAGGAGTCACGGGATGTGCTAATGGGCAGAGCGGGGCGTGGAAGACAGAATTGAGCACGATAATGGTATCCTTCGCGGGGGGTAACGAGCGAGGAGAAGGAGGAGGAAGAGGAGGAGGAGGAGGAGAGAAGAATGCAGAAAACACATCCTAACCTCTCCTTCCCTTCCCTCTCTCCTCCCTTCCCCCTCCGCTACACACACACTCGCTCACATGCATGATAGCCTCCTCTCAAGTGTTCAGACAACGCATTGGGGCAAGGGGGAGAAAGGGGACTCACAGCAGCGCCACCCTTAACTACCCTAATCAACCTTATCACCTTCACCTTCTCTTATACTCCAGTGACTCAAAAAGATGATAGTGACGCTTCCTTGGTTTATGTGAGGGGGATATCTGGAAGTAAGAGGCATGAAAGGGGAAGAGGAGGAGGAATTAACCCAGTAGCTTTGGGGATCATGTTTCCTAAAGGTCCCTCGAAGCGAGAATAATGAGAAAAAATCATCACTCACGCACACCATTTCATTATATATATCAACGCATTTGGGATCAGTTTATGCATCATCTATTTTGGGGGGTTTATATCACGGCACAAATTTGGCCCGTCGCTGCTACACGGTAAAGTCACAAATTTGGCCCGTCGCTGCTACACGGTAAAGTCACAAATTTGGCCCGTCGCTGCTACACGGTAAAGTCACACCTTTCCTTTCCCCTTCCCTCCACCCTGAAATTCAAGACCACCAGCCAGGACGCATCAGAACACAAAACAGAACAGCTCACGCCAACGCTAACGCCACCTCACGCTGTGCAAGATCCGCATTGGCGAGACAAAGACACGCAGTCAGACACGCACACAGACACACATAACCGAGCGGAGATTGCGGCTGGCGTAAAAAATAACCGAAGAAGGAGAGCACTGTGAAGAGGAAGATGAAGGAAGTCTGAAAATAACAGCAGCGGAAAAGATTATGAAGATGAAGATGAAGGGAGGGTCTAAAAAATAATAGCCACTGTGAAGGTGAAGATGAAGTTTAAAGATAGTCGTATCGGAAAAGATTATATAGATGAAGATGAAGGGACGGTCAAAAATATAATAGCCACTTCCTTTTAATAACGAAAAGAATATTATAGAGATGATGATAAAGGAATAGTCTACCAAATATATGAAGGGAAAATACAAAAAAAAAGTCACTATAATGATTGAAATGATAAAAGGAAATGTCAATAATAAAATATGAACAAAAAAAAAGAAAGTTATTGTAGTGATAGAAAATGATAATAGTGAATAAATGACGCTTTTTTTTTTCTTTCACCTTCTTAACTTCAAGGAGAAAAATATTGCTTGATAAAATTGATTACTAGAACCTTGATACACCACACACACACACACACACACACACACACACACACACACACACACACACACATGAAGAAAAAAAAATCTTGTAATCTGCATGTCTTCCAATAGAGGTTAATACGTATATGACTTGCTTTTTCCTTCACCTTTTTCGCTTCAGGGGAGAAAAATGCGTGTTTGATCGATTAAGGAAGAGTCTGGGCACACTAACCAGAAGATGGATGTTTCTTGACTGATGTTGGATGTTGTATGTCCTTCAATAGAGATAAACGGATGTGAGGCGAGGTTTTCAGTCTTCTTAATCGTCTTCTTATCTTCCCTCCTCCTCCTCCTCCTC
This sequence comes from Eriocheir sinensis, assembly GCF_024679095.1. NCBI lineage: Eukaryota > Metazoa > Arthropoda > Malacostraca > Decapoda > Varunidae > Eriocheir > Eriocheir sinensis. The sequence goes on from NC_066512.1 coordinate 22,054,690, forward strand.
CTCCTCCTCCTTCTGTGTTGTGGTTAGCTTTTATGATGCAAGGAAGAGAATAATAAAACAAGAAAAAAAACATACCGAGACAGTTTTGAGAGAGAGAGAGAGAGAGAGAGAGAGAGAGAGAGAGAGATTACACAGTCTTGCTAAGGTGGTCGTTTAGACATCTCCTTACATAACGTTTCTTGTTCTGAAGAACAACACGACCCTGCTATCCCTGCCTAAGTCTTTTGTAAGACAATATTTTCTATTTTTTCATTTGAAATATAAGATAAGAAATGTAAGCACACACACGCATCGAGCCACTCCCCACAGATGCGACACTCTTGAACAATTTGTTCCGTGGAAGTGGCACCGTTCCATGGGATGTGTTCCTCTGCATGGTGATTTTAGTCAGCTGGCGAGCCATTCCGGGCAGTGTGTTTGTCATTGTTATCACCAATCAACGACAGTTACTGTTCAGCGGGTATTGAGAAATGCACCCGGAATGTAGCATGTGAGTTTGATCACGACGCTGTGTACTCGCCCTGTGCACACTGAGCATCACCGCCACTCGGCTTGGCGCCTCTCTTGACACGACTTCTGCTGCGGGAGTAGGTGCCTGGATGTGCCTGTCCTTCGGAATAATACCTCGTTTCGTATCTGGGCGAGACGTAGCTGCTGGAGTTGTGATGGCGGTGCTGTGAGTGGCGGTTGTTGGTGTAGTTGTGTGCAGCACTCCGGCCACTGTTTTGCTGGAAGGAGTCGTTCCTCCGCTGTGTCGTCGGCCTCCCGAGCTGCCGAGGTGCGCCACGCAGCGAGTTAGAGGCGGATCTAACGGGCTGGTGGTGAGGCCTCGGGGTACAGTTGGGAGCCTGAGTGACCTGAAGCGGCGTGGCGTATCTGAAGTAGTCGTGGCCACGGTACAGCTCACGTTCCTTCACGGGGGCGCGGAGGTTACCAAGGTTGAAGCGCACGTGTTTTGGACAGGTGGACCGTGGCATCTTTTCTTTCTTAAGGATACCCTTAGGAGACGTCCCGTCAACAGTGGCTTTCATTGGTGTACAGCAAGTTTCTCTAACTGTCTGCTCCTGTAATGTGTGATGTTTGTTTACTGCGTCCTTTACTGGCCGTTCCTGTGGCTTCACGGTTGTTTCTTGTAGCTCTTGCAGCTCAGAGCGAATGCTGGAGAGAGGGAAGCCATACTTGAAGTAGTCGTAGCCACAGTACAGCTCACGATCCTTGACGAAAGTGTTCAGGTTTTGGAAGTTAAAGCGGAGACATTTATGAGCGGCGCTGGCCGTCTTTCCTTTCTTGAGGATCCCTGTGAGATGTTGTGGCTCAGTGTTTTTGTTGTGTATATGTGTTGCCTTCTCTGTTACTGTTTGCTGAGGCTCTGGCAGTTTGTTTACTGCTTCCTTTGCTGCCTCTTCCTGTGGCTTCACTGTTTTTTCTTTTCGCTTTTGTAGCTCAGAACGAATCATGGAGAGAGGGAAGCCGTACTTGAAGTAGTCGTAGCCACAGTACAGTTCCCGATCTTTGACGAAAGTGTTCAGGTTTTGGAAGTTGAACCTGACAATTTTCTCGGCGGGGTTTGGAGGTGCGTCCTTCTTTTTGAAGCAGCTCTTGAGGGCGTCTTTTCTGGTGGCTCGGTAACGGCCTCACTAACAACCCTTGCTCCTGCTCGAAGGAGAGTTCCTCCTTCACCCCCTCGTCTGGCTGAGCGTCCCCAGCAGTGTCTTGATGCTCGGAGGGGAGCTCCTCGCATACTTCCTTTATCTTTTCTCGCTTGACCATGTGCAGAGTAATTATCAGCGTTTCAACCCTCTTGCCATGGCTCTCCTTTGGCGTCCAGTCTTTTGCAGCGACTGTTGTTTCGTCCACTGGCTTGCTGACCCTTTCTCTCTTGACCATGTGGATAGTGATGATGAGAGTTTCAGGCCGCCTGCCACGGCTCTCCTTTGGCGTCCAGTCTTTATCTGCGACTGTTGTTTCGTCCACGGGTTTGCTGACCCGTTCTCTCTTCACCATGTGGATAGTGATGACGAGAGTTTGAGGCCTCTTGCAATTGGTCTCCATTTCTCCCTTACCCACCTCCCCATCAGCGTCCCGGGTGTCGGAGGGGAGTTCCTCCTCCACCACAGCGAGAGGCTGAGCAGCGTTCTTCAGGCAGACCAGGTCCAGGGACCCTTGTCCCTGTTCGCCTGCATCGTCCTGGGCACCCGCGTTTTTAGTTTCCTCGACGGTGGAGTCGAAGTCCTCGGAGGGGCTGTGGTGGGCCCGCCTGGCGAAGAGCCAGTCGAAGCACCCCCAGCACCTCGCCTTCTTCTTTTGTTTTTGCTGAGTCATTTTAATGTTAATGAACACTGTTTAGCAGGAACGTTCAGGTTACCAACGTTGAACTCTTCTGGGATGGTTTCTCCTCGTGTGCTGTCTTGGCTCCACCGACCACTGGCTGTTAGTGAATGTCCCTCAGCCCGGTGGTGGCGCTGACAGGACACTTTAAGTGACGCCTATTGAGGCACATGCCGCCCTCCGGTTAACCTGACCTAACATAACAAATCTTCAGATAGCTACTCTACGTTTTGACCCAGAAAATTCAATTATGCTTCCTTACTAATGAGACTTCCTATATAGCAAAGTGAGGTCATTCTTTGCTGATTTATACCATAAGGTGCTGGCTATCATGTGTTTTAAGATACACTAAACTAAACCTAACCTAACCTAACAAAACACCGAACAATTACTATAGGTCTAGCCTCAGAAAATAATAAATGTTTCCTTACCATAGCTGGGCATTATCGCGATAAGTTATCGCGATACTTTATCGCTGATAACAAAATCGGGTTATCGGCCATCTGCTACTTATATAAATATATATCGGTATCTTCGTTACTTTTGTAACCAAACTAGCGATAATCACTACTTTTTTTCCGCCTCTTTGAAAAAAACAAACAAACGGTGTCTCCTCCCTACTGCGCATGCGTGGCCCGGGCTCCCGGTGTTGTATGAAAAAACTTCGGGGTATGAAATGTCTTCGGGGAAGAGATTTCATACTTAGATCATCAACATTAAAACACTAGTTTTTTTTTTTATGTTAGACTCAAAAATCAATATATCAAAGAGAAAAATCATTTAAATTTGCCCCAAAAATTATTAGTCACTGCCTCAAATTTGATATTCCATATTCGTTTGTGAGCATGCCATGGTATTGAAGGCACCCGGTGTTGTGTTATTTGGTGTTCCATCGTCAAAAAGCGCCTCTGGTCTCTCGTGAACTGCGCATGTTCAATCCAATAATCGTAGCCTTGTACAGTCTCACAAAGCTTTATAACACATTAACTTAAGAGTTGCTGGAAAGTTGAGTCAGACATACAGTACCACCATCCTCGCTGTTTCTGGAATGACACTCTGTACATATAAATACAACTCATACAGAGTGTCGTTCCAGAATTAGCGGGGATAGTGGAAGTGGTACTGTATGTCTGATTCAGCCTTCCAGCAACTCTTAACTACGGCAAAGTGAGGTCATTTTCTGTTGATTTATACCATAAGGTGTTGGCTATCATGTTTGAAGATACCATAAAACTAAACCTAACTTAACAAAATCACAAAAAAGTTACAATACGCCTTGACTTAGAAAAATCATATATGCTTCCCTGCAGACTGAGAGAGGGCATGCTTTGTCATTTTGTGCCATAAGCTGTCGCTTACGAGTAATAGGGGTTTGAAGATAGATAGATAGATAGAGAAAAAAAAAAAAAAGAGAGAGAGAGAGAGAGAAAGAGAGAGATTACACAGTCTTGCTAAGGTGGTCGTTTAGACAACTCCTTACATAACGTTTCTTGTTCTGAAGAACAACACGACCCTGCTATCCCTGCCTAAGTCTTTTGTAAGACAATATTTTCTATTTTTTCATTTGAAATATAAGATAAGAAATGTAAGCACACACACGCATCGAGCCACTCCCCACAGATGCGACACTCTTGAACAATTTGTTCCGTAGAAGTGGCACCGTTCCATGGGATGTGTTCCTCTGCATGGTGATTTTAGTCAGCTGGCGAGCCATTCCGGGCAGTGTGTTTGTCACTGTTATCACCAATCAACGACAGTTACTGTTCAGCGGGTATTGAGAAATGCACCCGGAATGTAGCATGTGAGTTTGATCACGACGCTGTGTACTCGCCCTGTGCACACTGAGCATCACCGCCACTCGGCTTGGCGCCTCTCTTGACACGACTTCTGCTGCGGGAGTAGGTGCCTGGATGTGCCTGTCCTTCGGAATAATACCTCGTTTCGTATCTGGGCGAGACGTAGCTGCTGGAGTTGTGATGGCGGTGCTGTGAGTGGCGGTTGTTGGTGTAGTTGTGTGCAGCACTCCGGCCACTGTTTTGCTGGAAGGAGTCGTTCCTCCGCTGTGTCGTCGGCCTCCCGAGCTGCCGAGGTGCGCCACGCAGCGAGTTAGAGGCGGATCTAACGGGCTGGTGGTGAGGCCTCGGGGTACAGTTGGGAGCCTGAGTGACCTGGAGCGGCGTGGCGTATCTGAAGTAGTCGTGGCCACGGTACAGCTCACGTTCCTTCACGGGGGCGCGGAGGTTACCAAGGTTGAAGCGCACGTGTTTTGGACAGGTGGACCGTGGCATCTTTTCTTTCTTAAGGATACCCTTAGGAGACGTCCCGTCAACAGTGGCATTCATTGGTGTACAGCAAGTTTCTCTAACTGTCTGCTCCTGTAATGTGTGATGTTTGTTTACTGCGTCCTTTACTGGCCGTTCCTGTGGCTTCACGGTTGTTTCTTTTAGCTCTTGCAGCTCAGAGCGAATGCTGGAGAGAGGGAAGCCATACTTGAAGTAGTCGTAGCCACAGTACAGCTCACGATCCTTGACGAAAGTGTTCAGGTTTTGGAAGTTAAAGCGGAGACATTTATGAGCGGCGCTGGCCGTCTTTCCTTTCTTGAGGATCCCTGTGAGATGTTGTGGCTCAGTGTTTTTGTTGTGTATATGTGTTGCCTTCTCTGTTACTGTTTGCTGAGGCTCTGGCAGTTTGTTTACTGCTTCCTTTGCTGCCTCTTCCTGTGGCTTCACTGTTTTTTTTTCGCTTTTGTAGCTCAGAACGAATCATGGAGAGAGGAAGCCGTACTTGAAGTAGTCGTAGCCACAGTACAGTTCCCGATCTTTGACGAAAGTGTTCAGGTTTTGGAAGTTGAACCTGACAATTTTCTCGGCGGGTTTGAGGTGCGTCCTTCTTTTGAAGCAGCTCTTGAGGGCGTCTTTCTGGTGGCTCGGCAACGGCCTCACTAACAACCCCTTGCTCCTGCTCGAAGGAGAGTTCCTCCTTCACCCCCTCGTCTGGCTGAGCGTCCCCAGCAGTGTCTTGATGCTCGGAGGGGAGCTCCTCGCATACTTCCTTTATCTTTTCTCGCTTGACCATGTGCAGAGTAATTATCAGCGTTTCAACCCTCTTGCCATGGCTCTCCTTTGGCGTCCAGTCTTTTGCAGCGACTGTTGTTTCGTCCACTGGCTTGCTGACCCTTTCTCTCTTGACCATGTGGATAGTGATGACGAGAGTTTGAGGCCGCCTGCCACGGCTCTCCTTTGGCGTCCAGTCTTTATCTGCGACTGTTGTTTCGTCCACGGGTTTGCTGACCCGTTCTCTCTTCACCATGTGGATAGTGATGACGAGAGTTTGAGGCCTCTTGCAATTGGTCTCCATTTCTCCCTTTCCCACCTCCCCATCAGCGTCCCGGGTGTCGGAGGGGAGTTCCTCCTCCACCACAGCGAGAGGCTGAGCAGCGTTCTTCAGGCAGACCAGGTCCAGGGACCCTTGTCCCTGTTCGCCTGCATCGTCCTGGGCACCCGCGTTTTTAGTTTCCTCGACGGTGGAGTCGAAGTCCTCGGAGGGGCTGTGGTGGGCCCGCCTGGCGAAGAGCCAGTCGAAGCACCCCCAGCACCTCGCCTTCTTCTTTTGTTTTTGCTGAGTCATTTTAATGTTAATGAACACTGTTTAGCAGGAACGTTCAGGTTACCAACGTTGAACTCTTCTGGGATGGTTTCTCCTCGTGGTGTGCTGTCTTGGCTCCACCGACCACTGGCTGTTAGTGAATGTCCCTCAGCCCGGTGGTGGCGCTGACAGGACACTTTAAGTGACGCCTATTGAGGCACATGCCGCCCTCCGGTTAACCTGACCTAACATAACAAATCTTCAGATAGCTACTCTACGTTTTGACCCAGAAAATTCAATTATGCTTCCTTACTAATGAGACTTCCTATATAGCAAAGTGAGGTCATTCTTTGCTGATTTATACCATAAGGTGCTGGCTATCATGTGTTTTAAGATACACTAAACTAAACCTAACCTAACCTAACAAAACACCGAACAATTACTATAGGTCTAGCCTCAGAAAATGATAAATGTTTCCTTACCATAGCTGGGCATTATCGCGATAAGTTATCGCGATACTTTATCGCTGATAACAAAATCGGGTTATCGGCCATCTGCTACTTATATAAATATATATCGGTATCTTCGTTACTTTTGTAACCAAACTAGCGATAATCACTACTTTTTTTCCGCCTCTTTGAAAAAAACAAACAAACGGTGTCTCCTCCCTACTGCGCATGCGTGGCCCGGGCTCCCGGTGTTGTATGAAAAAACTTCGGGGTATGAAATGTCTTCGGGGAAGAGATTTCATACTTAGATCATCAACATTAAAACACTAGTTTTTTTTTTTTATGTTAGACTCAAAAATCAATATATCAAAGAGAAAAATCATTTAAATTTGCCCCCAAAATTATTAGTCACTGCCTCAAATTTGATATTCCATATTCGTTTGTGAGCATGCCATGGTATTGAAGGCACCCGGTGTTGTGTTATTTGGTGTTCCATCGTCTCTGATCTCTCGTGAACTGCGCATGTTCAATCCAATAATCGTAGCCTTGTACAGTCTCACAAAGCTTTATAACACATTAACTTAAGAGTTGCTGGAAAGTTGAGTCAGACATACAGTACCACCATCCTCGCTGTTTCTGGAATGACACTCTGTACATAATAAATACAACTCATACAGAGTGTCGTTCTAGAATTAGCGGGGATAGTGGAAGTGGTACTGTATGTCTGATTCAGCCTTGCAGCAACTCTTAACTACGGCAAAGTGAGGTCATTTTCTGTTGATTTATACCATAAGGTGTTGGCTATCATGTTTGAAGATACCATAAAACTAAACCTAACTTAACAAAATCACAAAAAAGTTACAATACGCCTTGACTTAGAAAAATCATATATGCTTCCCTGCAGACTGAGAGAGGTATTCTTTGTCATTTGTGCCATAAGCTGTCGTTACGAATATTAGGGGTTTGAAGATAGATAGAGAGAGAGAGAGAGAGAGAGAGAGAGAGAGAGAGAGAGAGAGAGAGAGAGAGAGAGAGAGAGAGAGAGAGAGAGAGAGAGAGAGAGAGAGAGAGATTACACAGTCTTGCTAAGGTGGTCGTTTAGACAACTCCTTACATAACGTTTCTTGTTCTGAAGAACAACACGACCCTGCTATCCCTGCCTAAGTTTTTTGTAAGACAATATTTTCTATTTTTTCATTTGAAATATAAGATAAGAAATGTAAGCACACACACGCATGGAACCACTCCCCACAGATGCGACACTCTTGAACAATTTGTTCCGTAGAAGTGGCACCGTTCCATGGGATGTGTTCCTCTGCATGGTGATTTTAGTCAGCTGGCGAGCCATTCCGGGCACCCACAACCTCTATGAAAGCAATATCAAAATGTGAGTTCTCATAAGTGTTTTTTCACATTCATGGCGCAGAAGTCTTGTCAAACTATCACTGGGCCCATAAACTATAAATATACCCATGATGACACTCACAACCTCTATGAAATCCCTATCAAAATGTGGGTTCTCAAGAGCGTTTTGCACATTCATGGCGCAGAGGTCTTGTCAAACTATCACTGGGCTCATAAAACTACCCATGATGACACTCACAACCTCTATGAAAGCCCTATCAAAATGTGGGTGTGTAAGCCCTGAAATGTTTGAAAATATAGGACTAAAACATTTAATAAGAAAAATCAAAGTCTGCCGCAGTTTTCTACCCTACTACCCTGTACCCCAAGCCACTTTCCCTGTCCTCCCTCCCCTCGGCTCCTCATCCAGCATTCACGGCGCCACGGTCCTCGCCTTCCGTGAATCCTTGTTTTCCCCGCCGCAGCGAAGTGAGCCGCCCCTCGCTGAGCGCCAGACGCGGAACGAGCTTCGTGGTAAGAGATTTACGGCCCATGCCTCAAGGTCGGTACTCAGGGATGATTGGAAAGAGAGGGGGGCGAGTAGTGAGCGGTAATGAGGCGGACTATGGAGTGATTAGACAAATAAATAAAGTGAAGATGAAATAATAATCAATAAACAAGAAATTCGGTTTGTATATAATGAAGAAATAACTAAATGTCTCTAGGTCTGTACTCTCGACACTATCTTAAAGGGTTGAATTAAGTGGTAAGAGCATCTCCTGAAATCCTCTTGCCCCCAGAACTTAAAACCCCTCACCTCCTCACGTTTCCTTCACCCATTCACCTCTGAGTAAAGTCCCCTCACCCACTAACTCATGTACGGCCCTTTCATTCACTCATTCCTTCATTCCCCTCACACACTCAGAGGCCCTTCTCATAGCTACATCCTCCCTTACCCACTCATTCTCTCATTTCCTCACCCAGTCTCTCATTCCTCTCACCCAGTCTCTTTAATTCCCTTTACCCTCATTTTCTCATTTCTCTCACACACTCATTCTCATTACCCTCACCAGTCACTCCTAATGATCCCCTCTTCCACCCCTCCCTTACGCCCTTCCATCATTCATTACTCATTCTTAGCCACATATTTCACTCTCCCTTCCACGCCCCCCCCTCTCCTTACCCCCATCCGGAAGTCCTGCTAGATTCCATGGAATATTATACAAAAAAAAAAAAAGACAAAGACACAGACGGCACAAAGAGACACACAGATACGCAGAAACAACCAGGGAAGAGGAAGAAGAAGAAGAGGTGAGGTGGGGATGTGGGGGGTGGAGGCAGGAATAAAGATAGAGATAGGGCCAGCGGGGGGCAAGAGGCGGGGGGCGGGGCGTCCACCAAGGATAAACAGGTGAAGTGTGACGCGTCCCATCGCCGCTGCCGCCTATATAAGTGACACTCTTCCTAGTCTCATCACAGTGCCTCCTTCCCTTCACTCAGCCCCAAGATCCACCTCACGACACACGAAGGTAAACAAAAGTACACTGAGGGAGCTTCTTCAGGAGCAAACAACATCCCTTCTCCTGATACATACACTAAACCTTTCTCTATACCAACTCATTGTAAAACGGGAAAGATGTAAGGAGATAGTGATGTACAGATAAAAAAGAGATATAGAAACTGAGAGGTAAATGCGTGCTACGAGGAAATAGAACTCTCTGGGAAGTTGTGACGTCAAGAAAGAAAAAAAAAAATCATAAGAAAATAAATAGAAGAGAACGCACAAATCAACGCATCAGTTCTTAAAAGTTTTCATAGTGAGGGACTCCTTTGAAAATCCGGTGAAAGCTAAGGACCTCCCCACCACAAGTTTGATGTGATTCCAAAGGCCACAACCTGATAATGTCGAGGGCAAGTTAACTAAAAGTATTGCTCAACTTATTACATACATTCACTTATCTTCAGGAAAAAAAATAAAGCCTTCATACAAACACCTGAAACACTGAAACAGGTGGCTTATTCTCGTTTTATGCGTCACGTTCAGGAGCTCTTTAACCCGTCCGCTGCGATTGGCATGGATTTGGCCTTCCCTGGTAGCCTGGTAAAACATTATACTCCCAGGTCTTTCTCTGCCTCTGCGGTGGATAGTGGAGTGTTTCCCATGTGGTATTGGTGTGCTGAATATCCCCTCCCATGGTGCAGGACTTTACATTTTTCTTCATTGAATTGTAACAGCCACTTTTAGCTCCATTCCAGTAGCTTGGTGAGGTCTTACTGTAGGAAATCAGCATTCAAGGGGTTAAAACACATCCAAAGTATACCATCTGAGGATCCACAGGTTAAGACAAGTGCCCTGATGTTGTCCTCACTTCCACTCCCTTCAACTGTCCTCTAATGGTATCCTCCCCGCGTCCTCCCTACCAAACACCCCGATCCGCATTCTAAAAAATATCATACCCTCCCCCTATCAAATAACCAGACATACCAGAAAATACTATACCCGGACGCTACCACTCCCTTCAACTGTCCTCTAATGGTTTCCTCCCCGCGTCCTTCCTACCAAACACCCCGATCCGCATTCTAAAAAATATCATACCCTCCCCCTATCAAATAACCCAATAGACATACCCGAAAATGTTATACCCCGACGCTACCACTCCCATTAACTGTCCTCTAATGGTATCCTCCCCGTTTCCTCCCTTCCAAATACCCCGATCCGCATTCTAAAAAATATCATACCCTCCCCCTAGCAAATAACCCAATAGACATACCCGAAAATATTATACCACGACGCTACCACTCCCTTCAACTGTCCTCTAATGGTATCCTCCCCGCGTCCTTCCTACCAAACACCCCGATCCGCATTCTAAATAATATCATACCCTCCCCCTATCAAATAACCAGACATACCAGAAAATACTATACCCGGACGCTACCACTCCCATCAACTGTCCTCTATTGGTTTCCTCCCCGCGTCCTTCCTACCAAACACCCCGATCCGCATTCTAAAAAATATCATACCCTCCCCCTATCAAATAACCAGACATACCAGAAAATACTATACCCGGACGCTACCACTCCCATCAACTGTCCTCTAATGGTTTCCTCCCCGCGTCCTTCCTACCAAATACCCAGATCCGCATTCTAAAAAATATCATACCCTCCCCCTATCAAATAACCCAATTGACGTACCAGAAAATACTATACCCTGACGGTTAAATCATATAGTAAGCTGATCGTTTTCATTGCGTGTGGGATGAGAAAAGACCAAAAGAGTGGGGGTTTGTCAGGCCAGCGGCGGCGTGTGACTCCATCCACCCCAACGTTGCCAAATTCTCGTACTCTGAACATTGCATTTATCATTTTTAGGCTCCAAGACTGTCGTAACCACACAAATAACGATATAAAATTAAAGTTAGCGTTAAAACTGTTAAATATTGATGGGTTTCGTTCTCTTTTGCTATAGTTATCGGTCAGAAACTACAAAAAAATGCAATGCGCTGAGTACGATAATTTGGCGACGCTGCTCCACCCGCTGAGGTGAGACGAGGGTTGTCACGTTGATGAATGGTTGTTGGTGCTGGTGTGGACACGGAGAGGAAGGAACGCGTCCGGGGAAACAAGACGCGGAGGGGAAAAGTGACGTCCAAGGTTGGTGAGGCGGAAAAGGTGTGAGGAAATAGTTAAGCTACGGCTGCGCGTGGCCTCGGTGCTCATCTCTGTCACGTTAGCCCTTGAGTCTGTGGTGGGAGGAACGAAGCCGGGGAGACAAGACCCGGAGAGGTAAAGAGTGATGGTCAAGATTAGTAAAGAGAAAAAGATGTAAGGAAATTGTGATGTACAAAAAAATATATAATTAGATAGATAGATAGATAGATAGATAGATAGATAGATAAATACATAGATAGATGGATAGATAGATAGATAGACAAGAAGGAAAATAGTGCTCCAAGGAAATAAGGAAAAACGAAGGGAAGTTGTGACGTCAAGAAATAAAGAACAAATAAAAGAAACGAAACACCCAGGAAAAAAAATAATAAAAGACAAGATAAAACACGTAAACAAATATTGATGTTATAAGTTTAAAACAAATCAGTAGAGAAAAAGACATGCAGGGAATAAGACCACGTTAAAGGAAAACAGTGATGCCCAGGAAAAAAAAAAAAAAGAAAGAAACATGCAGAGAAATATCGATGTCCAAGATCCGAAACCAGTACCAGAACCGCAAATGGATGTTACAATTAAAATACACAGTAGTAGTAGTAGTAGTAGCAGCAGTAGTAGTAGTAGTAGTAGTAGTAGTAGTAACAGTCGTATCATTTCTATTGCTACTAACACACCTAACAGCATACTTTTGATTAGACCCCCCCCTTTTTTCACTTCCTGCCCCCTTCCACCCCCCATCTTCTCCCCTCCCCTCTCAGTCATGTCGTGGGTGCCAATACCATAGATACATTCAAGCAGAGGTTGGATAAATTCATGGATAGTGAGTATAGGTGGGGTTAGGTTTACCAGAGCTGCCTTGTATAGACCAACCGGCCTCTTGCAGACTCCTAAGTTCTTATGTTCTTATGTTCTCATCTCCTCCTCCTCCCTCTCCCCAAGATGCTGCGCTGTGCTGTCCTGCTGTGCCTGGTGGCCGCTGCTGTGGCCCAGGAAAAATTCTTCGAGGAATATTCCAGACAGAAGGTACGTTTGTCACATTCATTGATCTCTGTTCTTGTAGTTAATCTATCGTTTCTATTCTTTTCTGCCTCCATACTGCCTTGCTCTCTCCTTTTCCTCCTCCTCCTTCGTATTTTTAAACAGATTTCTTCTCTTTTTATTTCCTAAGCCTTCTCGAATAATAATAATAATAATAATAATAATAATAATAATAATAATAATAATAATAATAATAATAATAATAGCTTAGTTAATCATTTCTAGCTACTGAGGGTTTCCGAAAGCTCAGTTATTATGCAAAATACTTTAGTCCCTGCAACCAGAATCCCCAAAATAATAATAAAAATATATCCCGCGTTTCCCACGAAGCTCCGGACACTAGAGAAAACTTTGCAGGGGTGGCAACACAAAACTGAAGGGAACGGAAAAATCAGAATCCGTCGAGAATAAAATAATATGCAAATCTCTCCCCACGGGCGTCTCAAAAGGGGAGGGGGGGAGGGGAGAGCAAGGAGGGCAGTTGTCCCCCTTTGGATATCTGTCATACTTCCGCTCACACTCGTTTGCAAGGTACAACAGAAGTAATATCTTTAAAAACCTCAGGGGGACGTCTGGGGCTGCAACTATTATAAAACTTCGTGACATTGCTTTGTGGTTCACCAAGGAAAACGTGAAATTTGATGTAGGACCCAAAATTTATGTACAGGACCTAAAAACTGACCTATCTCTTGGCCACTCTTCTGAACTCTTATTTATAGGGGATAGTGTTTAGCGGGCTTTTTTTCTCCTCATTATTATTATTATTACTGTTGTTATTTTTTTTTTTTTTTGCCATTGAGCTGCTTCCTTTACTGTAAAAAAAAAAAAAATGGTTCTGTCTCCCTTTAAAAAAATTCCTGTGCCTGTTCTTCTCCTCACCTTTTCTCTTCTCTCTCCCTTTTACGTTACTCCTGCACTCTCTCTCGTTCCTCAGATCATGACTAACTGCTTCGACAAGGCTTATTTTCTCTTCTTTTTCTTCACCAATCTTCCTCCCTTCATCCTGTCTCTTCTCTCTTCCTTTTCCCTGCGTACATTCTTTTCCCTCCACTCCCTCCCTTTCACTAGAATCTTCCTGTTCTCTTTCCCGCCCCCCAACTGTCCTTTTCTCTCTTTCATCTCTTTTCTCTCTTTCTCCCTTTTCCCTATACGACTTCCCTTTCCCTCACCTCCCTCATCACTCCTTCGCCCAACTGTCCTTTTCTTTCCTTCTCATCTCCTGCTTTCTCCTTCGCCCAACTGTCCTTTTTTCTCCTTTTCTTCATCTCTTTTCTCTCTTTTCTCCCTTTTTCTTATACGAACTTTCCTTTCTTTCATTTCCCTCTTCACTAATTCTTCTTCCTGCTTTCTCCTGTCTCCCAGCTCTCCTTTTCTCTCCTTTATCTCATCTCTTTTCTCTCTTTCTCCTTTTACTCTATACGGACTTCAACTTCCCTCACCTCCCTCTTCACTTCAATCTTTCTTTTGCTCTCTCTCGTCTCGGAAATCCTGACCAACTGTTTCTCTCTGTTTCCTTCACTAACCTTTCTCCTTTTCCCCTCATCCCTTTTTCTCCTTTTTCTCTATATCGACTTTCCTTTCCCTCATCTCCCTCTTTTCTTAAATTCTTCTTGTGCTTTCTCCCATCTTGCAAATCCTGACCAACTGTTTTTCTTTGTTTCCTTCACTAACCTTTCTCCTTTTCCCTCATCCCCTTTCTCCTTTTTCTCTATACCGACTTCCCTTTCTCTCACCTCCCTCTTCACTTCAATCTTTTGCTCTCTCTCGTCTCGGAAATCCTGACCAACTGTTTCTCTCTGTTTCCTTCACTAACCTTTCTCCTTTCCTCTCATCTCCTTTCTCCTTTTCCTCTATACCGACTTCCTTTTCCCTCACCCTCCTCTTCACTTCAATCTTTCTTTTGCTCTCTCCCGTCTCGGAAATCATGACCAACTGTTTTCCTCTGTTTCCTTCAATAACCTCTCTCCTTTCCCCTCATCTCCTTTCTCCTTTTTCTCTATACCGACTTTCCTTTCCCTCATCTCCCTTTTCTCTTAAATTCTTCTCGTGCTTTCTCCCGTCTCGCAAATCCTGACCAACTGTTTTTCTCTGTTTCCTTCACTAACCTTTCTCCTTTCCTCTCATCTCCTTTCTCCTTTTTCTCTATACCGACTTCCCTTTCTCTCACCCTCCTCTTCACTTCAATCTTTCTTTTGCTCTCTCCCGTCTCGGAAATCCTGACCAACTGTTTCTCTCTGTTTCCTTCAGTAACCTCTCTCCTTTCCCCTCATCCCTTTCTCCTTTTTCTCTATACCGACTTCCTTTTCCCTCACCCTCCTCTTCATTCAATCTTTCTTTTGCTCTCTCTCGTCTCGGAAATCATGACCAACTGTTTTTCTCTCTGTTTCCTTCAATAACCTCTCTCCTTTCCCCTCATCCCTTTCTCCTTTTTCTCTATACCGACTTCCCTTTCTCTCACCCTCCTCTTCACTTCAATCTTTCTTTTGCTCTCTCCCGTCTCGCAAATCATGACCAACTGTTTTTCTCTGTTTCCTTCACTAACCTCTCTCCTTTCCCCTCATCCCTTTCTCCTTTTTCTCTATACCGACTTTCCTTTCCCTCACCTCCCTCTTCACTTCAATCTTTCTTTTGCTCTCTCTCGTCTCGGAAATCCTGACCAACTGTTTCTCTCTGTTTCCTTCACTAACCTCTCTCCTTTCCCCTCATCTCCTTTCTCCTTTTTCTCTATACCGACTTCCCTTTCTCTCACCTCCCCCTTCACTTCAATCTTTCTTTTGCCCTCTCCCGTCTCGGAAATCCTGACCAACCGTTTTTCTCTGTTTCCTTCACTAACCTTTCTCCTTTCCCCTCATCCCTTTCTCCTTTTTCTCTATACCGACTTCCCTTTCCCTCACCTCCCTCTTCACTTCAATCTTTCTTTTGCTCTCTCCCGTCTCGGAAATCCTGACCAACCGTTTTTCTCTGTTTCCTTCACTAACCTCTCTCCTTTCCCCTCATCCCTTTCTCCTTTTTCTCTATACCGACTTCCCTTTCTCTCACCCCCCTCTTCATTTCAATCTTTCTTTTGCTCTCTCCCGTCTCGGAAATCCTGACCAACTGTTTTTCTCTGTTTCCCTCACTAACCTTTCTCCTTTTCCCTCATCCCTTTCTCCTTTTTCTCTATACCGACTTCCCTTTCTCTCACCCCCCTCTTCATTTCAATCTTTCTTTTGCTCTCTCCCGTCTCGGAAATCCTGACCAACTGTTTTTCTCTGTTTCCCTCACTAACCTTTCTCCTTTCCCCTCATCCCTTTCTCCTTTTTCTCTATACCGACTTCCCTTTCTCTCATCTCCCTCTTCACTTCAATCTTTCTTTTGCCCTCTCCCGTCTCGCAAATCATGACCAACTGTTTTTCTCTGTTTCCTTCACTAACCTTTCTCCTTTCCTCTCATCTCCTTTCTCCTTTTTCTCTATACCGACTTCACGTTCCCTCACCTCCCTCTTCACTTCAATCTTTCTTTTGCCCTCTCCCGTCTCGCAAATCATGACCAACTGTTTTTCTCTGTTTCCTTCAATAACCTCTCTCCTCTCCCCTCATCTCCTTTCTCCTTTTTCTCTATACCGACTTCCCTTTCCCTCACCTCAATCGTCGCTAATTCTACTTCGTCTCTCCCGTCCTTCAGGCAATGACTAACTGCGTCGGCGATGAGCTTTACTACTCCCATCTGGCCTTCGTCGAGGGCGTGAAGGAGCAGTGTCGCCAGCAGCCCATCTTCCTCCCCGTCCTGCAGACCCCCACGCCCCCTCCCACCTATAATGCTATTTCGGTGAGTTTGCTGGTGTTGGTAACGTTGTTGTTGTTTTTATTGTTTTCTTTCTTGTCACGTGTAGCTTCTTATTTGTTTTATTCTTGTTCTTGTTCTAGTTATTTTTCTTCTTTTTCTTCTTCTTGTCATTTTCTTCCTCGTCCTTCTCCTCCTCCTCCTCCTCCTTTTCTTTTTCGTGATTCCATTTTTTTTTCTGATACTGTTTTTTTCTTGTTTTTTGTTCATGTTCTTGCTATTGTTTATTTCCTTCCACCTCCACCTCCACCTCCACCCAAACCTCCTCCTTCTCCTCCTCCTCCTTTCATTCCTTATGCATTTCAGACCCCATCCTCCTCCTCCACCTCCACCTCCACCTCCACCCCAACCTCCTCCTCCTCCTCCTTCTCCTCCTTTCCTTCCTCACTTCACACCCCATCCTCCTCCTCCTCTTCCTCCACCTCCACTTCCTTCCTACCCCCCAATAAAACTAGCAAGACCCTTCTCAATAACGACCCCCTTCTTCCTTCCCTTCCCAGCCCGGCCTTCTGCACCCTCAAGTGGGCTACAACTACCCCGCGCCCCCCACCATCCTGACGCACGCCCTCCCCACCACGGGCTACCAGGGGGCGGTGCACGGCAAGGCCCGCACGGTGAGTCACGCTACATCGACCTTACAAATACCTTGGTTCCTGCACGCTACCTTGATAAATTGACACCCTGGTACTCCGTTTTTTTTTTTTAGTTGAAGTTATGGTACTTTTTTTTTGTTTGGTTGGTTTTAGTTTATATGTTAGTTTGGGGTTTTCTTTTCATGGGTGTGTTTGATGTTTGTCTGTAGCATCTTTAGCATCTTTAGAGAGAGAGAAAAAATCATGTTAGTATTGAAGTTTGGATTTTTTTTTTCTTGGTTATTCAATGCTGTCTGACGCTATTCTGAAGCCTCTTTTTTTTAGAGAGAAGATATTATTGTACTTTCAGAAGCGGAGTATACGGTTTGTTTCTTTCTTTTTATTAATACGCTGATTGAAATGGAGCGTTTGATTGTAGAAAAAAAAAAGATTGCTACGAAGGACTTTTTTTTCATATTAGAGATAGAAGACTAATTTGAAAGGCGAAGTTTACGGTTTTATTTCTCTTTTAGTACATTGCTGGCGGTTGTACTATAGTGAAACCAGACAGGCGAGTCCATTTTGGTGTTGGCTACAGTGGGTCCTTTCCTCCCCTCTGCCTTACCACACAGTCCCAACACCTATTTCTTCCCCTCATATGTTACCTATAGCTAACACATGAGAGGGAGAGATACGTGTTGGGACTGTGGGGCAAAGCAGAGAGGAGGAAGGACTCGCGGAACCAACACCAAAACAGACTCGCCAATTTGATTTCCCTATAAGCCTCGCAGGACAGAACCAAACACTCGGTCTAAAGGAAGAGATAAGTGTTGGACTGAGTGGCAGAGCAGAGAAGTAGGACCCGCGGGAACCAGCACCAAAACGAACTCGCCAATTTGATTTGAATTCTTGATTGCAAACGTCCCCATAGAAGAATTAGTTGCTTGCTTTCTTTCTTTCTTTCTTTCTTTCTTTTTCACTTGGTCCCAAACGTCTTTCAGGATTAAGAAATGGTTGCAGAGAGGTGAAAACTCTTTACTCCTTTTTTTTTTTATTTCGTGGAGAACAAGTAATTTTGGACGCACCGTTAAAGTGTGTATGACAGTTTTACATTCTGGAAGGTGTCATTTTCGCTTTTTTTTCTCTTTTTTTCTCCTTTACACTCGGTGGCGGATGAAAAAAAGTACTGCAGGAGGTATTATTCAAAGGCTTCACGGGTATGTCGAAGAGGTCATCAACCCTTCACCACCACCACCATCACCACCACTACCATCACCACCACTACAGTCACACCCACGCAACCCAATCCTTACTCTCTCTACTACCCATGCCACCCAACCAACTTCAACCACCACCTCCACCACACCACTACCACCACCACCATGACCACCACAACACCTTCACACCACACCCACAAGGTCACTGAACCCACTCCTCCTCCTCCCCGCCCTCCCCACCCACCCCCTTGGCTTTCTTCCATGCCCTTTTGTCCCCCGAAATTGGTCCTTTTGTAGAACTGAGACGCATCCCCCGCAAGAAACTGCCACAACCTTCATTATCTCCTTTTTCTTCATGCGTGGTGGAAGAGGGTGGAGTGGGTGGAGAGTAGAAGGTGGGGGGTAGAAGGTAGGCGTCACCCCGTCACCCCTTCCTCCTCCATCTCCTCCACACATCCCCATTACAGGAAGTGACGAAGGGGAGGAGGAGGAGGAGGAGGAGGAGGGGTAGGAGTAAGATTAAGAAGAGGAGTGAAGGTTCAATTTAACATTATTTCGTCTCCATTTACCTTCCCCTTTCCTCCTCCTCCTCCTCCTCCTCCTCCTCCTCCTTGACCTTCCCAAAGACAAGAACGCAGCGTAGCAATTTGAGGCAAGAGTTCATCGGCCCTTTCGTAGAGTTCAAAGGGGTTCAAAGGCGATCAAGGGGATTCGGTGCGCTTTAAGAGTGTTCGTGGCTACTTAAAGGGTTCGGTGAGTCTAAGGTATAGGTTTCAGTGGCTCTATAACATACACTATTCTTTGTGACCTCATTAGCAGCATCACCATCATCAGCATCACCATCTCCATCATAGCAGCCTCCCACAACCTTAGTATTATACCTGTCTCCCACAACAATCTCACACTCCCACCACCACCATCACCACCACCACCCCAGTCACCCCCGCCAATATCTCTCCTTACTCTCACACCCACATCAACACCACCACGTAAATCACCCATCAACCAACCTCCACTCTAACACACCACCACCTCCACCACCACTACCACCACTCTCTCATCCTTACATACTCACCGCAACCACCACAATAGCCTTCCACTAAGCAACTCTCCTCCACATCACACGTCCACCAACCAACCCTCACCCTGCCACCCACGTAACCACCACCACCACCACCACCACCACCCACTAACCATCGTCACTCTCCCACCCATATCATTCCCACTACACATACTCACCCATAATGTCATCACCCTTACACTCATCACTACCAGACACACTCACCGTTACACCCATATCATCACTATTCCACACCACCCACCACCTCACCGCTTCATCACCACTAGAATACCTCTCCACCCACTTATTCTCTCCACCTCCCACCCCACCACCTCATCAACCTTCCCTCTACTCACATCATCCCCACCACGTCAACCACGCCACTAATTCTCCTCCTCTTCCTCCTCCTCTCAGGCCAGGCAAGCGAGTGACCAGCTCTTCCTGAACCGCGACGCCGTGCAGGGCCTCCTGGGGACAGCACACGCCGCCCTCAGCAACTACACGTGTCTCATGAGGAAGGTGGAGATTGTAAGTGGTGGAGAGGGGCGGGGCGGGATATGTGAGGGTGGGGCAGAAGGCATGTTGATCGGGTATAGCGTATGCTGGGATAGGGTTGACTGGTAGGGTTGTTCAGTGTCATGTGTCGTTACTTCTTCACGAGTAGGTAATTAGATATCAGGTAAGTCTCAGACGGCGGGAAGTCTTCAGTTAATGCTACTATGAAGGGTCGTAATGATTATGATAATACTAAGTTACAGGGGGGAAAAAGATGATCAGTTGTATAGGGAATTGAAGGGAAGGAAGGAGGGAAGGAGGGAGGAGAACTAGAGCATGATAGCCAGTGTGGGATTGAAGTCCTAATAGTAGTAACATCGAAGCAGTGAAGGAAGTGAGACTGACGAAGCTGTATACTAATGTAGACTAAGTATAATCAACGAACTAACTAACAAACTAGCAAACTAAATAACTAAGTAAGTAAGTAAGTAAGTAACTAACTAACAAACATGGATGGTAAGGCTATTCTAACAAGGGTGATGAATCTAACTAACTAACTAACTAACTAACTAACAAACTAACTAACAAGCGTGGATGGCAAGGCTATTCTAACAAGGGTGATGAAGGTGCAGCAACTATCACGGGCGGCAAAGCAGAACGAAGTAACGAGGGTGATGGAGCTAACCCTTGGTCCTCTCTCTCTCCCTCCCTCAGGTGGACGACAACCTCAACATCCGCCTCGACTCCCTCCAGAGGCAGTACGACCAGGCCCGCCTCGAGCCCACACTGCGTCAAGACCTGCTGGAGGGTGTCGGTCTTTGCTACCAGCTGTCCGTAAGTCCTGAGGCATAAGTGACCAGCCGCCTCTTTCTTTTTTTTCTTTCTTTTTCTTTCTTTCTTTCTTTCTTTCTTTTCCTTCCTTTCTTTCTCTTCCCTTCTTACTTTCTCTTCCTTCCTTCCTTTCTTTCCTTCTTTCTATCTTTAATTCTTTCTTTCTCTTTCCTTCTTTTTTCTTTCCTTCTTTTTCTTTCTCTTTCTTTCTTTCTCTCTCTCTCTCTCTCTCTCTCTCTCTCTCTCTCTCTCTCTCTCTCTCTCTCTCTCTCTCTCTCTCTCTCTCTCTCTCTCTCTCTCATCTTACAACTCCTCCCCTTTTCTTCTCCACTAATCCCTTGTTCTTTCTCATCTAACTCCTGCTTTACCTTGTCCTTCACGCCCTTAGTAGCCGCTTCAATGTTTCCTCCCTTCCCTTCACACCATCATTAAGCTACTGTTCTCTTCTCTCTGCTGCCCTCTTCCGCGATCCCTCTCACACCTTCGATTTCACCCATCCTATTGCATCACTAACACTTCTATGTAACCTGGGGAGAAAGGGTTAATCAGGTCGGGTATAGACGCGTGGTGAGTGGAGAAACAATTGATCGCAGGGAAGGGGAAAGGACGCCTGAGAGAAGGGGAGTCTATGTAATCTGTGTAAGTTCTGCCTTCCTAACCCCCACGCATTCCCATTCCAAATATGGTTCCTTACAACAGAGGTGCCTGCCAATGGAGAAGGCTTAACCTAAGCTAACCCTAAGCTAGCCTAGCCTAAGCCAACCTAACCTAAGATATCTAGTGGAAAGGATTTAACCTAACCATGCTCTCCCTATAACAGAGGTGCCTGCCAATGGAGAAAACCTAACTTATAGCCGAATAGTGCAGAACCTAAGCTAACCTAACCTAAGCAATCTAGTGGAAAGGATCTAACCCTATAACAGAGGTGCCTGCCAATGGAGAAAACCTAACTTATAGCTGAATAGTGCAGAACCTAAGCTAACCTAACCTAAGCAATCTAGTGGAAAGGATCTAACCCTATAACAGAGGTGCCTGACAATGGAGAAAACCTAACTTATAGCCGAATAGTGCAGAACCTAAGCTAACTTAACCTAAGCAATCTAGTGGAAAGGATCTAACCCTATAACAGAGGTGCCTGCCAATGGAAAAAGCCTAAAACCGAATAGCGCTGAACCTAGGCTAACCTAACCTAACCCAACCTAACCTAAGCTATCTAGTGGAGAGGATCTAACCTAACCATGCTCTCCCCACAACAGAGGTGCCTGCCAGTGGATAAGGTTCAGTCCCCCATCATACCCCAGCTCCTCCGCCTCCTCTTCTTCGGTAAGTGCGAGAAACAGCAGCGCACCAATGCCTGCTTCAAACACGACCTCAGGAGGAACCTCTTCCGCTTCGACCTCAGCGCCCTGCCCGGTGTCGGCCACGAGGAGAAGCTGGAGGTGCTCAAGACCGTGTTCCTCATGCCGGAGATCACCCGGGAACTCTCTGGATTCTAAGAGGCGCAACCCGTGAGACTCGAGATCGGCACTGGAGGGAATTGATGTGGACGACCAGGCTCTGTGTTTGGTCTTACTGCCTCAGGAATTACACACACACACACACACACACACACACACACCACAAATGAATTAATAACTTTTTTTTTGTTTCCCATGCAATAAAGAAAGAAACAGAAGCACCTCAGTTTTCTATAACCTCTCGAGTCACTATGCCACGATGTATGTAGTACGTAACCGAGGACACAGCCATACGACAGAGACTTTCCATACGTATATACTTTGAATTGTGCTACTACTACTACTACTACTACTACTACTACTACTACTTCTACCTTTCTTACACACACACACACACACACACACACACACACATAAAAAAGCAGGAGTCACGGGATGTGCTAATGGGCGGAGCGGGGCGTGGAAGACAGAATTGAGCACGATAATGGTATCCTTCGCGGGGGGTAACGAGCGAGGAGAAGGAGGAGGAAGAGGAGGAGGAGGAGAGAAGAATGCAGAAAACACATCCTAACCTCTCCTTCCCTTCCCTCTCCCCTCCCTTCCCCCTCCGCTACACACACACTCGCTCACATGCATGATAGCTTCCTCTCAAGTGTTCAGACAACGCATTGGGGCAAGGGGGAGAAAGGGGACTCACAGCAGCGTCACCCTTAACTACCCTAATCAACCTTATCACCTTCACCTCCTTTTATACTCCAGTGACTCAAAAATGACGGTAGTGACGCTTCCTTGGTTTATGTGAGGGGGATATGGGGAAGTAAGAGGCATGAAGGGGGAAGAGGAGGAGGAATTAACCCAGTAGCTTCGGGGATCATGTTTCCTAAAGGTCCCTCTAAGCGAGAATAATGAGAAAAAATCATCACTCACGCACACCATTTCATTATATATATCAACGCATTTGGGATCAGTTTATGCATCATCTATTTTTGGGGGGTTTATATCACGGCACTAATTTGGCCCGTCGCTGCTACACGGTAAAGTCACAAATTTGGCCCGTCGCTGCTACACGGTAAAGTCACACCTTTCCTTTCCCCTTCCCTCCACCCTGAAATTCAAGACCACCAGCCAGGACGCATCAGAACACAAAACAGAACAGCTCACGCCAACGCTAACGCCACCTCACGCTGTGCAAGATCCGCATTGGCGAGACAAAGACACGCAGTCAGACACGCACACAGACACACATAACCGAGCGGAGATTGCGGCTGGCGTAAAAAATAACCGAAGAAGGAGAGCACTGTGAAGAGGAAGATGAAGGAAGTCTGGAAACAACAGCAGCGGAAAAGATTATGAAGATGAAGATGAAGGGAGGGTCTAGAAAATAATAGCCACTGTGAAGGTGAAGATGAAGTTTAAAGATAGTCGTATCGGAAAAGATTACATAGATGAAAATCAAAAATATAATAGCCGCTTCCTTTTAATAACGAAAAGAATATTATAGAGATGGTGATAAAGGAATAGTCTACCAAATATATGAAGGGAAAATACAAAAAAAAAAAAGTCACTATAATGATTGAAATGATAAAAGGAAATGTCAATAATAAAATATGAACAAAAAAAAAGAAAGTTATTGTAGTGATAGAAAATGATAATAGTGAATAAATGACGCTTTTTTTTTCTTTCACCTTCTTAACTTCAAGGAGAAAAATATTGCTTGATAAAATTGATTACTAGAACCTTGATAAACACACACACACACACACACACACACACACACACACACACACACACACACACACACACACACACACACACACACACACACACACATGAAGAAAAAAAAAATCTTGTAATCTGCATGTCTTCCAATAGAGGTTAATACGTATATGACTCGCTTTTTGCCTTCACCTTTTTCGCTTCAGGGGAGAAAAATGAGTGTTTGATCGATTAAGGAAGAGTCTGCAGGGTACACTAAACAGAAGATGGATGTTAATGTTTCTTGACTGATGTTGGATGTTATATGTCCTTCAATAGAGATAAACGGATGTGAGGCGAGGTTTTCAGTCTTCTTAATCGTCTTCTTATCTTCCCTCCTCCTCCTCCTCCTCCTCCTCCTTCTGTGTTGTGGTTAGCTTTTATGATGCAAGGAAGAGAATAATAAAACAAGAAAAAAAACATACCGAGACAGTTTTGAGAGAGAGAGAGAGAGAGAGAGAGAGAGAGAGAGAGAGAGATTACACAGTCTTGCTAAGGTGGTCGTTTAGACAACTCCTTACATAACGTTTCATGTTCTGAAGAACAACACGACCCTGCTATCCCTGCCTAAGTCTTTTGTAAGACAATATTTTCTATTTTTTCATTTGAAATATAAGATAAGAAATGTAAGCACACACACGCATCGAGCCACTCCCCACAGATGCGACACTCTTGAACAATTTGTTCCGTAGAAGTGGCACCGTTCCATGGGATGTGTTCCTCTGCATGGTGATTTTAGTCAGCTGGCGAGCCATTCCGGGCAGTGTGTTTGTCACTGTTATCACCAATCAACGACAGTTACTGTTCAGCGGGTATTGAGAAATGCACCCGGAATGTAGCATGTGAGTTTGATCACGACGCTGTGTACTCGCCCTGTGCACACTGAGCATCACCGCCACTCGGCTTGGCGCCTCTCTTGACACGACTTCTGCTGCGGGAGTAGGTGCCTGGATGTGCCTGTCCTTCGGAATAATACCTCGTTTCGTATCTGGGCGAGACGTAGCTGCTGGAGTTGTGATGGCGGTGCTGTGAGTGGCGGTTGTTGGTGTAGTTGTGTGCAGCACTCCGGCCACTGTTTTGCTGGAAGGAGTCGTTCCTCCGCTGTGTCGTCGGCCTCCCGAGCTGCCGAGGTGCGCCACGCAGCGAGTTAGAGGCGGATCTAACGGGCTGGTGGTGAGGCCTCGGGGTACAGTTGGGAGCCTGAGTGACCTGGAGCGGCGTGGCGTATCTGAAGTAGTCGTGGCCACGGTACAGCTCACGCTCCTTCACGGGGGCGCGGAGGTTACCAAGGTTGAAGCGCACGTGTTTTGGACAGGTGGACCGTGGCATCTTTTCTTTCTTAAGGATACCCTTAGGAGACGTCCCGTCAACTGTGGCATTCATTGGTGTACAGCAAGTTTCTCTAACTGTTTGCTCCTGTAATGTGTGATGTTTGTTTACTGCGTCCTTTACTGGCCGTTCCTGTGGCTTCACGGTTGTTTCTTTTAGCTCTTGCAGCTCAGAGCGAATGCTGGAGAGAGGGAAGCCATACTTGAAGTAGTCGTAGCCACAGTACAGCTCACGATCCTTGACGAAAGTGTTCAGGTTTTGGAAGTTAAAGCGGAGACATTTATGAGCGGCGCTGGCCGTCTTTCCTTTCTTGAGGATCCCTGTGAGATGTTGTGGCTCAGTGTTTTTGTTGTGTATATGTGTTGCCTTCTCTGTTACTGTTTGCTGAGGCTCTGGCAGTTTGTTTACTGCTTCCTTTGCTGCCTCTTCCTGTGGCTTCACTGTTTTTTCTTTTCGCTTTTGTAGCTCAGAACGAATCATGGAGAGAGGGAAGCCGTACTTGAAGTAGTCGTAGCCACAGTACAGTTCCCGATCTTTGACGAAAGTGTTCAGGTTTTGGAAGTTGAACCTGACAATTTTCTCGGCGGGGTTTGGAGGTGCGTCCTTCTTTTTGAAGCAGCTCTTGAGGGGCGTCTTTTGTGGTGGCTCGGTAACGGCCTCACTAACAACCCCTTGCTCCTGCTCGAAGGAGAGTTCCTCCTTCACCCCCTCGTCTGGCTGAGCGTCCCCAGCAGTGTCTTGATGCTCGGAGGGGAGCTCCTCGCATACTTCCTTTATCTTTTCTCGCTTGACCATGTGCAGAGTAATTATCAGCGTTTCAACCCTCTTGCCATGGCTCTCCTTTGGCGTCCAGTCTTTTGCAGCGACTGTTGTTTCGTCCACTGGCTTGCTGACCCTTTCTCTCTTGACCATGTGGATAGTGATGATGAGAGTTTCAGGCCGCCTGCCACGGCTCTCCTTTGGCGTCCAGTCTTTTGCAGCGACTGTTGTTTCGTCCACGGGTTTGCTGACCCGTTCTCTCTTCACCATGTGGATAGTGATGACGAGAGTTTGAGGCCTCTTGCAATTGGTCTCCATTTCTCCCTTTCCCACCTCCCCATCAGCGTCCCGGGTGTCGGAGGGGAGTTCCTCCTCCACCACAGCGAGAGGCTGAGCAGCGTTCTTCAGGCAGACCAGGTCCAGGGACCCTTGTCCCTGTTCGCCTGCATCGTCCTGGGCACCCGCGTTTTTCATTTCCTCGACGGTGGAGTCGAAGTCCTCGGAGGGGCTGTGGTGGGCCCGCCTGGCGAAGAGCCAGTCGAAGCACCCCCAGCACCTCGCCTTCTTCTTTTGTTTTTGCTGAGTCATTTTAATGTTAATGAACACTGTTTAGCAGGAACGTTCAGGTTACCAACGTTGAACTCTTCTGGGATGGTTTCTCCTCGTGGTGTGCTGTCTTGGCTCCACCGACCACTGGCTGTTAGTGAATGTCCCTCAGCCCGGTGGTGGCGCTGACAGGACACTTTAAGTGACGCCTATTGAGGCACATGCCGCCCTCCGGTTAACCTGACCTAACATAACAAATCTTCAGATAGCTACTCTACGTTTTGACCCAGAAAATTCAATTATGCTTCCTTACTAATGAGACTTCCTATATAGCAAAGTGAGGTCATTC
Source organism: Eriocheir sinensis (assembly GCF_024679095.1). Taxonomy (NCBI): domain Eukaryota; kingdom Metazoa; phylum Arthropoda; class Malacostraca; order Decapoda; family Varunidae; genus Eriocheir; species Eriocheir sinensis. The sequence continues at coordinate 22,081,292 of NC_066512.1, forward strand.
TTTGCTGATTTATACCATAAGGTGCTGGCTATCATGTTTTTTAAGATACACTAAACTAAACCTAACCTAACCTAACAAAACACCGAACAATTACTATAGGTCTAGCCTCAGAAAATAATAAATGTTTCCTTACCATAGCTGGGCATTATCGCGATAAGTTATCGCGATACTTTATCGCTGATAACAAAATCGGGTTATCGGCCATCCGCTACTTATATAAATATATATCGGTATCTTCGTTACTTTTGTAACCAAACTAGCGATAATCACTACTTTTTTTCCGCCTCTTTGAAAAAAAACAAACAAACGGTGTCTCCTCCCTACTGCGCATGCGTGGCCCAGGCTCCCGGTGTTGTATGAAAAAACTTCGGGGTATGAAATGTCTTCGGGGAAGAGATTTCATACTTAAATCATCAACATTAAAACACTAGTTTTTTTTTTTATGTTGGACTCAAAAATCAATATATCAAAGAGAAAAATCATTTAAATTTGCCCCAAAAATTATTAGTCACTGCCTCAAATTTGATATTCCATATTCGTTGGTGAGCATGCCATGGTATTGAAGGCACCCGGTGTTGTGTTATTTGGTGTTCCATCGTCAAAAAGCGCCTCTGGTCTCTCGTGAACTGCGCATGTTCAATCCAATATTCGTAGCCTTGTACAGTCTCACAAAGCTTTATAACACATTAACTTAAGAGTTGCTGGAAAGTTGAGTCAGACATACAGTACCACCATCCTCGCTGTTTCTGGAATGACACTCTGTACATATAAATACAACTCATACAGAGTGTCGTTCTAGAATTAGCGGAGATAGTGGTAGTGGTACTGTATGTCTGATTCAGCCTTCCAGCAACTCTTAATTACGGTTAAAATGCTTTGTGAGACTGTACAGGTCTACGCTTGCTGGTCTGAGCATGCGCAGTTCACGAGAGACTTGTGTTTGTAAACAAAAGCGCCAGATTTTGATGGTGGGGACGCCAAATAACACAACACCGGTTCAGTCGTTTCTAGTATTACCGTCCATAGGTACGTGTCAACGTGTGGTTTTCAGGTTTTGTAAGTTTTCTAAAATAAAGATAATGAAAATTTGAATTCATCTATGTTTTTTTTTTTTAATATCAATATAGTATCGTTTTCGCCTATCGGACTTATCGCTAGCTAGTATTGGAATTGTGGATTTATATCGGGTATCGGTTATTGGTTATCGCCTATATTTGTGTCTCCAGTTAACGAATATTGGTTATCACTGATAAGGTTTTCCATTATCAGTTATCGGTTATCGGGAATAAAGTTTTCTGTTATCGTGCCCAGCTATGTTCCTTACTAATTAGACTTTCTATACAACAAAGTGAGGTCATTCTTTCTTGATTTATATCGTACGTTTCTGCCTATCATGTGTTTGAAGATAACGTAAATCCTAACCTAACCTAACAAAACCCCAAACAGCTACTATAGGTCTTGAATCAGCAAATTTACATATGGTTCCTTACTAATGAGACTCTATACAACAAAGCGAGGTCATTTTCTGTTGATTTATACCATAAGGTGTTGGCTATCATGTTTGAAGATACCATAAAACTAAACCTAACTTAACAAAATCACAAAAAACTTACAATACGTCTTGACTTAGAAAAATCATATATGCTTCCCTGCAGACTGAGAGAGGGTATTCTTTGTCATTTTGTGCCATAAGCTGTCGCTTACGAGTATTAGGGGTTTGAAGATAGATAGATAGAGAGAGAGAGAGAGAGAGAGAGAGAGATTACACAGTCTTGCTAAGGTGGTCGTTTAGACAACTCCTTACATAACGTTTCTTGTTCTGAAGAACAACACGACCCTGCTATCCCTGCCTAAGTTTTTTGTAAGACAATATTTTCTATTTTTTCATTTGAAATATAAGATAAGAAATGTAAGCACACACACGCATCGAGCCACTCCCCACAGATGCGACACTCTTGAACAATTTGTTCCGTAGAAGTGGCACCGTTCCATGGGATGTGTTCCTCTGCATGGTGATTTTAGTCAGCTGGCGAGCCATTCCGGGCAGTGTGTTTGTCACTGTTATCACCAATCAACGACAGTTACTGTTCAGCGGGTATTGAGAAATGCACCCGGAATGTAGCATGTGAGTTTGATCACGACGCTGTGTACTCGCCCTGTGCACACTGAGCATCACCGCCACTCGGCTTGGCGCCTCTCTTGACACGACTTCTGCTGCGGGAGTAGGTGCCTGGATGTGCCTGTCCTTCGGAATAATACCTCGTTTCGTATCTGGGCGAGACGTAGCTGCTGGAGTTGTGATGGCGGTGCTGTGAGTGGCGGTTGTTGGTGTAGTTGTGTGCAGCACTCCGGCCACTGTTTTGCTGGAAGGAGTCGTTCCTCCGCTGTGTCGTCGGCCTCCCGAGCTGCCGAGGTGCGCCACGCAGCGAGTTAGAGGCGGATCTAACGGGCTGGTGGTGAGGCCTCGGGGTACAGTTGGGAGCCTGAGTGACCTGGAGCGGCGTGGCGTATCTGAAGTAGTCGTGGCCACGGTACAGCTCACGCTCCTTCACGGGGGCGCGGAGGTTACCAAGGTTAAAGCGCACGTGTTTTGGACAGGTGGACCGTGGCATCTTTTCTTTCTTAAGGATACCCTTAGGAGACGTCCCGTCAACAGTGGCATTCATTGGTGTACAGCAAGTTTCTCTAACTGTCTGCTCCTGTAATGTGTGATGTTTGTTTACTGCGTCCTTTACTGGCCGTTCCTGTGGCTTCACGGTTGTTTCTTTTAGCTCTTGCAGCTCAGAGCGAATGCTGGAGAGAGGGAAGCCATACTTGAAGTAGTCGTAGCCACAGTACAGCTCACGATCCTTGACGAAAGTGTTCAGGTTTTGGAAGTTAAAGCGGAGACATTTATGAGCGGCGCTGGCCGTCTTTCCTTTCTTGAGGATCCCTGTGAGATGTTGTGGCTCAGTGTTTTTGTTGTGTATATGTGTTGCCTTCTCTGTTACTGTTTGCTGAGGCTCTGGCAGTTTGTTTACTGCTTCCTTTGCTGCCTCTTCCTGTGGCTTCACTGTTTTTTCTTTTCGCTTTTGTAGCTCAGAACGAATCATGGAGAGAGGGAAGCCGTACTTGAAGTAGTCGTAGCCACAGTACAGTTCCCGATCTTTGACGAAAGTGTTCAGGTTTTGGAAGTTGAACCTGACAATTTTCTCGGCGGGGTTTGGAGGTGCGTCCTTCTTTTTGAAGCAGCTCTTGAGGGGCGTCTTTTCTGGTGGCTCGGTAACGGCCTCACTAACAACCCCTTGCTCCTGCTCAAAGGAGAGTTCCTCCTTCACCCCCTCGTCTGGCTGAGCGTCCCCAGCAGTGTCTTGATGCTCGGAGGGGAGCTCCTCGCATACTTCCTTTATCTTTTCTCGCTTGACCATGTGCAGAGTAATTATCAGCGTTTCAACCCTCTTGCCATGGCTCTCCTTTGGCGTCCAGTCTTTTGCAGCGACTGTTGTTTCGTCCACTGGCTTGCTGACCCTTTCTCTCTTGACCATGTGGATAGTGATGATGAGAGTTTCAGGCCTCCTGCCACGGCTCTCCTTTGGCGTCCAGTCTTTTGCAGCGACTGTTGTTTCGTCCACTGGCTTGCTGACCCGTTCTCTCTTCACCATGTGGATAGTGATGACGAGAGTTTGAGGCCTCTTGCAATTGGTCTCCATTTCTCCCTTACCCACCTCCCCATCAGCGTCCCGGGTGTCGGAGGGGAGTTCCTCCTCCACCACAGCGAGAGGCTGAGCAGCGTTCTTCAGGCAGACCAGGTCCAGGGACCCTTGTCCCTGTTCGCCTGCATCGTCCTGGGCACCCGCGTTTTTAGTTTCCTCGACGGTGGAGTCGAAGTCCTCGGAGGGGCTGTGGTGGGCCCGCCTGGCGAAGAGCCAGTCGAAGCACCCCCAGCACCTCGCCTTCTTCTTTTGTTTTTGCTGAGTCATTTTAATGTTAATGAACACTGTTTAGCAGGAACGTTCAGGTTACCAACGTTGAACTCTTCTGGGATGGTTTCTCCTCGTGGTGTGCTGTCTTGGCTCCACCGACCACTGGCTGTTAGTGAATGTCCCTCAGCCCGGTGGTGGCGCTGACAGGACACTTTAAGTGACGCCTATTGAGGCACATGCCGCCCTCCGGTTAACCTGACCTAACATAACAAATCTTCAGATAGCTACTCTACGTTTTGACCCAGAAAATTCAATTATGCTTCCTTACTAATGAGACTTCCTATATAGCAAAGTGAGGTCATTCTTTGCTGATTTATACCATAAGGTGCTGGCTATCATGTGTTTTAAGATACACTAAACTAAACCTAACCCAACCTAACAAAACACCGAACAATTATTATAGGTATAGCCTCAAAAAAATTAATAAATGCTTCTTTACTAATTAGACTTTCTATACAACAAAATGAGGTCATTTTTTGTTGATTTATATTGTACCTTTCTGGCTATCATGTGTTTGAAGATAACCTAAATCCTAACCTAACTTAACAAAACCCCAAACAGCTACTATAGGTCTTGAATCAGCAAATTTACTTATTGGTTTCTTACTAAAGAGACTCTATACAACAAAGTGAGGCATTATTTTTTTATTTATACCATAAGGTGCTGGTTATCATGTTTGAAGATACCATAAAACTTAACCTAACTTAAGAAAATCACAAAACGTTACCATACTTCTTGACTCAGAAAAATCATATATGCTTCCCTGCAGACTGAGAGAGGGCATTCTTTGTATTTGTGCCATAAGCTGTCGCCTACGAGTATTAGGGGTTTGAAGATAGATAGATAGATAGATAGATAGATAGATAGAGAGAGAGAGAGAGAGAGAGAGAGAGAGAGAGAGAGAGAGAGAGAGAGAGAGAGAACGAACAAAAAAATGAATTGATATAGAAGGGAGGCGGACATATAAATACAGATAGTTTCGTAATGATATAAAAAAGAGAAACAAACAAAAAAAATAAAGGTAAGGACAATTAGCTAAAACAACAACAACAACAACAACAACAACAACAACAACAACAACAACAACAACAACAACAACAACAACAACAACGACAAAAAGGAAACTGACACAAAAGAACAATAGGAGAGAAAAATAAAAGACGGCGAAACAAACGGTGTCAAGGAGGAGACGGGAAGGTGCGAACAACAATAAAAAAAACAATAACAGCAACAACAATAACAGCTACCTAGAACAGACAAGAGGCAGGAAGGAAGGAGGAGGGAGGACACACGCGCACACACACACACACACACACACACACACACACACACACACACACACACACACACACACACACACCGAGAGAGAGGGTATTTTTTTTATTATTCAACTGATTAACATAGACAGACAGGAGAATGCAAAAACAAAAAACAAAAAAACAGACAAGAAACAAATGTGCAAAAAAAAACTGAAAAGGACAGAATTAAATAGTCGGAAACGAAAAAACAAACAAACAAACAAACATTGACATACATAAACAGAGGACGATAAGTATAAATCAGGAGACAAAGGAAAAAAAAAGAAACAGACGGAGAATGAATTGAGGCTGTGAAAGGAGAGTAACAGACAGACTAACACACATACAGACAGACACAGGGAGGCAATGGGTGTGTCTCCTAGAATCAGGACAGCGACATGAGCAGGACAGGAAACGCTGCTTGAGGTGTGACGGCAGACAGACAGAGAGAGACAGACAGACAGACAGACAGACAAACATAGACAAGACAGGAAAGAAAGCAGGAAGACAGGGTAGAGAGAGAAAGACGAGCAGGCAGGCAGGTAGATAGGATTGAGGTAAATAGGAAGTCCAGGTATACAAGTAAACAGGTAATTAGGCAAACAGATAAATAGGTAGGGAGGACAGAAGGAAAGAGGGAAGCAGCCAAGTAGGTGGACAGGATAAAGGTAAACAAATAGACGGGTGGATATGAACGCTGGAGTGAGGGAGGAAAAAAGACAGGTAGGCAGAAAGGAAAGGTAAATATATAGATAGGCAAGCAGGCTGAAGAAAGGAAGGGAAGCAGACTGAATAGAGGCAAAGTAGGCAGGTAAAGGTAAGCAGACTGAAGGTAGGCGAGCAAGCAGGTAAGTAGGAAAGTAGGTGGGTGAAGGAGTGGATGACTGGCTGAAATTGTCTTACTAGAGGTGTATATAAGGCAACCAAACGTGACTTCCACACACCAGGTAACCAGCCAGCCAGCCTTCGTCCACCCTCCTCGGCACTCCCCCCATACTCCCCTCTTCCCCACACATACAAGGCTCCTTCCTCCCTCCCTTGCTCCTCCTACTACTACTCATACTATTACTACTACTACTACTACTATTACTCCACCGGCACCAGGATGCACAACTACCGCCCCTCCTAAGCCCAGTCGTCATCCTCAGCCTCAGCCTCCGTCACAGCATCCTCATCAAGAGCAAGATAAACACATCTCTCAGGCCTCCTCCTCCTCCTCGGGTGTGTTTGGATCTCAGAGTTTAGAGGATCACTTCGTAGGCTTGGAATTACGTTTGGTATGGTTTTTTTTAATTCTAATGTTTGCTGGTTGTTGTTTTTTTGCTTTGTTTTGTTATTTTGCTTTCTTTTTTTTTCTTTTTTTTTGTCAGTTTTGTTTGTTTTTGGTTGTAACTATTTTTTTATTTTATTTTCTTTATTTCTCATATCATCAACTTTCTGCTTCTTCTCTTCCTCCTGCTCCTCCTCCTCCTCCTCCTCTATTGAATCATCCGCTTTTCTTTTGTATTTTTTCTTTCCTCTTTTTATTTTTCCATTCTCTCCATCTTGTCTTTCCCGTTTATTTTTAGCATACACTTTTTTCCCGTTTTTCCCCAACTTTTCATTATTCTTTCCTTCTTTCCCTCCTCCTCCTCCTCCTCCTCCTCCTGGCCTTCCGCATGAGTGCTAAGGCACCACCGCAGGAGTCACACGCGGCCTTTCCTTCCCTCCCCAGTGCCTCGCTTCCTCCCCCTCCGTCGGGATGCTGCGTGCGGCCGCTCTGGTCCTCCTGATGGCGACCGTCCTAGCGCTCGACGAGACCTTCCTGGACAAGTACGCCTTCACTAAGGTACGCCGCTGCCACACACGCCCCTCGCCATGAGTCTGCCCCGTGACGTCACAGGTGGTTTTGGTGTGAGGAAGGAAAAGTTGGTGTCGTTTTCTTCATGTTCTGATTTGTCGAATATGACTTGTGGTGGACAGGTGGCCGGAGGGTTTGTATGGGTCATCCTAGGGTGTGGCTGGTGAGGGTGTGATGGGTGTGGGCGTAGCTGAGGTGTGTGTGGTGCCCGGCAGGTGATGCAGCACTGCCTGGGCTCCGCCAACTACTACCGTCAGCTCAGCGAGGTGGGGCGCGCCAAGAGCTACTGTCTGGGCCTCCGGCAGAGGGTCTTCCTCACCACTTCGGGACCAAACTACTTCTTCTCTTCGTTCCCCGGCCAGGTGAGTGTCTGACTCTCTTCTCAACACCTTCACTCGCCTGCCACAAAACGCCACTGGCACTTGTTTTCCGGGAACAAGTGAGATATCTTCTCGAAAGTCAGGAAAGTCGCGGGATGCAAACGAAGCCTCGGTGGTCGGAATTAATGCTGGCGCGCCTTGGTGCAGCGAACGCTCGCAATGTGTCTGTTCTGCCAAACGTTTCGCAACGTTTTTCTGTTTTCCCGGCGGACCGCTTCGTTGCGTACGACGGATTTTCTGTTTTCCGAAAGGAGTCAATAGAGGCGGGAGGCGGCGTGATGCATGTGCCGGCAGTTGCCAGTTAGTGCAAACAAACAAATACTTCCTTCACAAAAATGTCTCCGACAGGGTGGGGAAAAAATGAGGCACCGTAAATCGGAAGCGACCATTCATCTGTATCGCCGCGTCAAGCCGCGGCGCCGCGACACAATGCGGTGAGCGGCGTGCCTCAGTGTACGCCGTGTACTGCTCCATGAAGTGTGGCCCACCAGGACCACCCTCACCTGCCCTGCCCTTGCCTGACACTCGAAGATCTCAAGAGAGCTCGAAGAAAGACTGTTCACTATGCTCCCAAAATTCAAACCATTACCATCAATCTGGTACATCTTATCCTTCACGATGCTCTTGAAAGATTTTGACAGAGGCGTCATCTAGACTGAAGAAACGGCCCTTGCATTTTTAGGTCAAAACAATGTTTTAAACACACTAAAAGAAGCATACCCTTGCCACTGATGAGGTAAGTGTTAACCAACGCTGACTAAAATGTGGCAGACGCGGGGAATCCACAGGCCTGTACTTCGCTGTCCTCGCAAAGGGTGCCACACCACCATCTGTCCAGAAAGGCAACGCATTCTTCAATTATGTGAACATAAAGAACAAATTACACTGAATAATATTCTGTGTAAGCAAATACTGTATGTTCGTGTGGAACTGTGGAACTGGTGCTCTTTTTTTCTGTAAAGGAAATCCCCGTGAGCACAGCGGGGAATTTTACAAGGAAGTCTTTCTACACTGTGACTGAGTGGTGCAACATGTGTCCAAAGGTGTGTGGAGCACTGCTTTTCCGGGTGCACGAGAAGCTGGTTGGCACAGATGATAACGCTCCCGATTTGATGAAACAAGATTTGTTGGTCGGCGGAAAGATAATGCGAGGCGCTAAGTGGCGATGAAGACTGAAGACAGTAACGCAGCAGTGCAAAGCAACAGGAGCCAAGGCCGCAGAGTCGCTGGGTCTTGAGTTTCTGGTAACAAGTAAGACTTTGACTGTCTGTATTTTTATGCGCATGCAGCGGCGTGACAGAAACACTTTGATCCCCATCAATGAGCGCGAACGTGAGAGTGGTTCAGTGATCCATTCCGATGAATGGCCTGCGTATGGAAATATGTACGTACGCCAGGGGCTGCCGCGAGGCAAGATAATTATATTGATGCCGTGACCGGAGGAAACACCACAGCGATCGAGCGCTTCCTGAAGAAAATGGAAGACGTTGACGGTGCGCTGTTTGGCTCGCACCGTGACCACTTTGATGAAAAATGCCATGGAAAAAATAAAGATGATTTCTTCGTTAAAATTTTCATTATGATACGAACTTTATATCGGTAAGGATACTGGATATAAGAAAAATCTCGTTGATCTAAATGTAATGTTATACTTGTGTATAATTACCATTAAGCTATTTAGCACGCAATGCGCTCGTTTATCATTGGCTATGATGAAGCTGTCATTCAATATTTTAATGTTTGTTTATTTTCCTTCCTCCTCCTCCTCCTCCCGCTACTCCTCCTCCTTAATTGTGATACCCCACTGTACGTGCAACCTGCACTTTTATTGTCCAGTAGACCGCACACCACAGTTTGAACGTCCCGGCAGACCGCACGATATATCGCGTAAATATCCTGGAGGAGTGAGCGGTAAAGTGGCACCCAATTCTCTTCCTCCCAGTGGCTCCTATTGCCCAACTAGGGATTGGCCTCGAAGGGATACGCGAATTTAATCGTCCAGTGAGTCGTGGCGGGGGAGTGGGAGCAGAATGGGGACAGAGAGGTGGGGAACCATCAAGGCTGCTGGTGTGAGCCTGTGCGGTCTTCCTCGTTACTGTGCAGACCACAGGGAAGCCCGGCAGCCAGGAAAGGGGAAGTAGGGGATTGGATCCACCGCTCTTAATTGTTTGAAGCCAAAGGAATAACATGGCCTCTGACCCGCCTCCCCCTCCCCCCCAAGCTGCCGCGTCAGAGCCTCGAGCACAGAGAAGGACACGCCCACCAGCACTCCATGGAAGACTGAGCGCCTGTCCAAGGTCAAGACGATGCCAGAAGCGTCGATAAACACAGCTCCCGTGTGGACGCGATCACGCAGCCTCAACGCCACAGAGAGTGAGAAAACGAAAGCCGGAACTCTAGATAAAGACACCAGCTCCCCCGGGCACTCCCTCCCCGCTACACAGGTCCCTCAGGGCGTGGCGGTTTTGCTGCTGCCGGAGGTGCTGATGGGCTTTTTCAGCAGCAAAGTGGGAGGACAGGAGCTTCTCCCTCCCCGCCCCCCGAAGACCGCACGCCACCACTCCTTCCCGCCTGCCACAACAGCGCCACAGGTGAAGTCCTCCCGCCGGCGCTGTGACTGAGGCGCAGAAGGAGTCACGTGGGACGCAGCGCCAGTTGCGGCGCAGAACCCTCAAAGAACTTCCCGCGGCTTTGTTCACCTGACCTTTCCTCTTACTGTTCAGGTTGTACCCTCCACCCCTCCCTCCCTCCACTTCTTGATACTATTTCGTTTTTCTTGGCTTCTCCTGTGTCCTGTTCGCTCTCCACCTCCTCTCTTAAATATTCATCTCCGTCTCCCTTCACCTCTCTTTACCTCCACCGTCTTCTCCAGTCTACACCACCGACACTATCAACAACTATAACCAGACAAATAACAAAAACAACAGCTGTAACATCAATAACACCCCTATAACTACCACCACTACCACCACCACCACCGCCACCACCAACACCACCAACAATAACAACATAGGCGGACCGCGGAAGTGGTATTCGAGGTTTTTTGCGCTACAGTTCCGCCACCGACAGACAATTTCGACAATAAAGACGGCCAACAAATGGTCGAGGAGGATCACGTGCATGTTACCCTTCAGCCATGACTTAGAGGATGCCTTGGAGAAAAAGTGGAGAGTTGGGGGTGGGAGGGAGAGGGGGGATGGGGAACGGATGAGGCTTATTGAGTGATGATGATAATAAAGATCAACAACAAGGATAACAACAACACATACACACAAAAAAAGAAGAGTAAATAGAAGAAAAAAGACGACGACGACGACGACGAAGAAGAAGAAGAAGAAGAAGAAGAAGGAGAGGAACAACAACAACAACAAAAAAAAACACTAGCCCTTCATCTTGCACCCTCATTTCCGCTTCCTGAACGTAACATTCTGACGTCATCCATCTCTCTCTCTCTCTCTCTCTCTCTCTCTCTCTCTCTCTCTCTCTCTCTCCACCCTCCCCTTTACCGGCCACCCCCCAAAAAAATCACTTTCCGCCCCCCCTCCTCTACCCCTACCCCCCCCCCTTGCTACCTCTTCTCTCCGTTTTTCCTCCACATCTAACATTCCCTCCAATTATTTTTTCCTCCCTCCATCCCTCCCTCTTATCACAATAAATCATTCTGTCATTACGTGTTCTTTTCGATCCTCCTCCTCCTCCTCCTCCTCCTCCTCCTCCTCCTCCTTTCCCGCATCGTTTTGTCCTGGACGCACATTATTACTATTATTATCAACATTATCATCATTATCACTAGACTATCATTTATCTCACTATCCTTACACCATCATCATCATCATCATCGTCATCATCATCACTATTACCTCACGTTATATATACCAAGAAAGTGCGTTGTATCTATTTTTATCCCCCTCCGCTGTCATTTGTCGCTGTTTGTTTTTGTGCGCGTCTGTTGATTAGTATGATCAGAGTGTAATGTAGAGCTGAAATAATTTACACACTACACGTCGCCTTGATCGAACTTCATTAACTCGAGGGTGTTCTTGTTCATGGTGGCGGTGGTGGTGGTGGTGGTGGTAGTGATGATGGTGGTGATGGGAGTGGTGATGGTGGTGGTGATGGGAGTGGTGATAGTGGTGGTGGTGATGGTGGTGATGGGAGTGGTGATGGTGGTGGTTGAGGGGAATGGAGATGATGGGGGTGAGGAGAGAGGGGGATGGAGATGATGGGGTGAGGATGAGGGAAGGTGGAGGTGATGGGGTGAGGATTGGGAGGGAATGAAGATGATGGTGATGAGGATGAGGGGGGATGAAGATGATGTAGGTGAGGATGAGGGAAGGTAGATAGAGCGTGGGTGAGGGTGGGAAAGGTTGTAGTGAGGGGGGTGAGGGTGGGGGGATGGAGATGATGGGGTGGTGATGAAGGGGAGGGAGATGGGTGTGATGGTGCAAAGGGAGGTGGGAATTGTGGTAGAGTGAGTGATTGTAGGGACGATGGCTAACCCTTTTTTTCATTGTAAGGGAGACAACTCAAAAAAAAAAAAAAAAAAAAAAAAAACACTAGATGCTGCTCCTGATAATAGATGACAAGACTGTGGAAATTATTGTTATCATCATCATTATTATTATTACTATTATTATCTTTATTTTTATCATATTTTTTTACAAGAATGGAAGCAGCTCAAGGGCAACTAAAAAAAAAAAAAAAAAAAACTAGATGCTGCTCCTGATAACAGATAACAAGACAGTGGAAATTATTGTTATCATCATCATTATTATTATTACTATTATTATCTTTATTTTTATCATATTTTTTTACAAGAATGGAAGCAGCTCAAGGGCAACTAAAAAAAAAAACAGGAACAACAACATAAATAAGCCCGCTGGTTGCTGCTCTAACAAAAGGAAAGAAAGGAGAACGGGAGGATAAAGAAGAGGAGGTCAATTTTAGGTGGAGAGGCGTTGAGTATATAGGGAAGGAGTGTCTCGCAAAACAAACAACAACGCTTTTTGGCCACTATTCAGAAGCAGTAAGTAGCGGGCTTTTTTTTCATCAGGGTTTTCTTTTTCTTTTTTACGCCCTTGCACTGTCTCCTCTGCTGTAAAAATTAAAAATAAAGTTATGCTCCTGATAATAGATGACAGGAGTGTAGGAATTATCATCAGTCATCATTATTATCACTACCTTCAGCATCGTTGTTACATGCTTGGTGTGTCTCGCGTTAACACGGACGGATGTGATGAAAGACAAAAGCGAGCAGCCTCCCCCGCGGCGTCCCTGCCTGGAGAGGAAGCGCGGGTCTCTCAAGGTCGGGCGAGGATCACTCTTCTGGCTCGAGTCTTTGCGCTGTATTTTTAATCCTTCCCTTCTCCAATCTAACCCAATGTAACCTTACCATCCCTTCCCTTCCCTATCCTTCCCTCCTCCAACCTAACCCAATGTAACCTTACCATCCCTTCCCTTCCCTATCCTTCTCTTCTTCAATCTAACCCAATGTAACCTTACCATCCCTTCCCTTCCCTATCCTTCTCTTCTTCAATCTAACCCAATGTAACCTTACCATCCCTTCCCTTCCCTATCCTTCTCTTCTCCAACCTAACCCAATGTAACCTCACCATCCCTTCCCTTCCCTATCCTTCCCTTCTCCAACCTAACCCAATGTAACCTTACCATCCCTTCTCTTCCCTATCCTTCTCTTCTCCAACCTAACCCAATGTAACCTTACCATCCCTTCCCTTCCCTATCCTTCCCTTCTCCAACCTAACCCAATGTAACCTTAACATCCCTTCCTTTCCCTATCTTTCCCTCCTCCAACCTAACACAATGTAACCTTACCATCCCTTCCCTTCCCGATCCTTCTCTTCTTCAATCTAACCCAATGTAACCTTACCATCCCTTCCCTTCCCTATCCTTCCCTCCTCCAACCTAACCTAATGTAACCTTACCATCCCTTCCCTATCCTTCCCTCCTCCAACCTAACCCAATGTAACCTTACCATCCCTTCCCTTCCCTATCCTTCCCTCCTCCAACCTAACCTAATGTAACCTTACCATCCCTTCCCTTCCCTATCCTTCTCTTCTCCAACCTAACCTAATGTAACCTTACCATCCCTTCCCTCCCCTATCCTTCCCTCCTCCAACCTAACCTTTAAACATCTCTCAGCGAACAACCGCACATATCTGACACGGTTTTCGTAGACGTTTTGGGCGTTTCCATCGGTAGTTGAATGATCCTAGTGGTAGTTTGTTACTTCTTCCGTACCATGAACTTAATAAAACACTCATGAGAACCCAATTGGTCTCGTTTTTGGCCTTTGGAAATGGTTGATGTGAGGGGCGGAAATGTCAAAAAATATCAGCCCGTAAAATTTGACGCGCGAGGACCACAGGCTGCGGCGAGGAGGGAAGAGGTTTCGTTACTCAACGCGATATTATGCTTTTTTTTCCCCCTTTTACGTTTCTTTTTGTCTAACGTGGTTTTGTTCTTTTTTGTTTTCCTCTTGCACATCTTTTGTCCGACCCGATTTTATTTATTTTTTCCTAATGCATTGATTCTGTCCAACGATACTTCTTCTTTTGTTGTTTTTCTCTTGCATTTCTTTTGTCCTACGCGATCTTATTCTTCTTGTTATCCTATTGCATTTCTTTTGTCCTACGCGATCTTATTCTTCTTGTTATCCTATTGCATTTCTTTTGTCCTACGCGATCTTATTCTTCTTGTTATCCTATTGCATTTCTTTTGTCCTACGCGATTTTATATTTTTTTGTTTTCTCTCGATTTTTTTATATCTGGTTGTTGTTGCTGTTTTTTTTATTTCCCTCAGAAAACACTCACTGCTCCTGTCTGCAAACTGTTATCACAAGAACTATAACAACTGTGCGTGTATTTAATATTCAAAACTTATCAATATTCCCTCGTATAAAAATTTTGGGTGACATTTCAGATATTTGTCTTATTCTGCCATCTTTGCATACGGACATTTTCTATTTCGGAGGCGTGAGTATTTCCGCACTGAAGATAATTACAGCTATAACAACTTTGTGTGTGTGCATCTAATATCTAAAATGTATCAATGCTCTCATGTCTAAAAAATACTTGGATTGACATGTTTTTAGGCTTCTTTCTTATTCCGTCGTGAGAGCATGTAGACAGATTATATTTCATGAGAACTATAATAACTGTGCGTGTATGTAATATTTAAAACGCATCAGTCCTCTCATGTCTAAAAAGTACTTGGGTTGACATGTTTTTAGGCTTCTGTCCCATTCCGTCGTGATTGCATGCAGACATTGTATTTCCGAGGAAGGAGTATTGCCGCGGGGAAGGTGATTACAGGCTAGAACACCCACAACCCTCTTGACCTTGACTTAACCTCTTTGTTCCCTCACACTGACTTTGGGTGCCCGTGAAGAAAGGCGTCAGCACCGAAGCCAACATCTCCCTCACCAATCCCAGTTATTTGGCCCGAGGAACATGACTTTATTTCCTCCTTGGACAAATCGCTTAGTAATGCCCCGACAATCACATCACGCTATTCATTCCTTCTTACGACCACTCCCAGCAATCATTTCCTTAGTGTCCGATTACGACTTCGACTTCGGCTCATTGTCATAATCATCACTATTACTTTTTATAACTGCATCCTTCCGTCTTTTACTCCAGTCTGACGCAGCTATTAAGTCAGTTGGGTGGGACTCGCTCGGGGAATTTCCTGGACATATACCTACCAAATCTTATTGAATGTGTACAGAATATTTGCTACACAACTTCAAATAGTACGTTTATGACATATGAGGGAGATTGGGGTGATGGGGCCGCGCTGTGAAGAGATTCGAGACCCACCCAAACTGCCTTCATTTTTGTGATGGATTCTACGTTATCCTCTACGTCTGTTGCCATTTGCTGTCTCTTCATATCTTCTTTCAGCGATTCTTCCTTTAATAACCCTTCCCTAATAATCACTCCTCACTCCAGCGCTGTGAAGAGATTCGAGACCCACCCAAACTGCCTTCATTTTTGTGTCGGATTCTACGTTATCCTCTACGTCTGTTGCCATTTGGTGTCCTTTCATATCTTCTTTCAGCGATTCTGTCTTTAATAACCCTTCCCTAATAATCACTCCTCACTCCAGCGCTGTGAAGAGGTTCGAGACCCACCCAAACTGCCTTCATTTTTGTGTCGGATTCTACGTTATCCTCTACGTCTGTTGCCATTTGGTGTCTCTTCATATCTTCTTTCAGTGATTCTGTCTTTAATAACCCTTCCCTAATAATCACTCCTCACTCCAGCGCTGTGAAGAGATTCGAGACCCACCCAAACTGCCTTCATTTTTGTGTTGGATTCTACGTTTTCCTTTAGGTTTGCAGCCATTTAGTGTCCTTTCATATCTTCTTTCAGCGATTCTGTCTTTAATAACCCTTCCCTAATAATCACTCCTCACTCCAGCGCTGTGAAGAGGTTCGAGACCCACACAAACTGCCTTCATTTTTGTGTCGGATTCTACGTTATCCTCTACGTCTGTTGCCATTTGGTGTCTCTTCATATCTTCTTTTAGCGATTCTGTCTTTAATAACCCTTCCCTGATAATCACTCCTCACTCCCTCCGCGCCACAACAGGGTAACCAGCTGGGCGGAGGCGGAGGTGTCGGCGCCGGTGGGGTGCTGTGGGACGCGGGCACCCTGGCTCAGGCCGCCGCCCAACTCAACGCCGAGCTCAGTAACTTCACCTGCGTCCTGGAGACCATCAACGCGGTGAGTCAGCAGCAGCAGCCACTCTGATCGTCGCGCGAATGGTGTCACGTTCCTCTGTGGGAGTCGTGAACGAGGCCTTGAACGTGTGGCGAGGGAAGATTTATCGCAACGTGAAGATTTACAGCGGGGTCACGGAAGGACAAGGGAAGAGAGGGGGGAAGGGGGAGGATGGGAAGAGAGGGAAGGAGAGGAGAGGAGAGGAAGGGAAGGGAGGAAGGGGAGGAGAGGAAGGAGAGGAGGATGATACTTAGAACGGAAGGGATGAAAAGAAGAAAAAAAATGCAAAAGATCAGAGGAGAGGGGGGGAAGGGGGAGGAGGGGAAGAGAGGGAAGGAGAGGGGAGGAGAGGAAGGGAAGGGAGGAAGGGGAGGAGGGGAAGGAAAGGAGGATGATACTTAGAACGGAAGGGATGAAAAGAAGAAAATTAAAAAATAAAAGAGGAGAGGAGGGGAAGCGGGAGGATGGGAAGAGAGGGAAGGAGAGGAGAGGAGAGGAAGGGAAGGGAGGAAGGGGAGGAGGGAAGGAGAGGAGGATAATACTTAGAACGGAAGGGATGAAAAGAAGAAAAAAATTACAAAAGATCGGAGGAGAGGGGGGAAAGGGGGAGGAGGGGAAGAGAGGGAAGGAGAGGGGAGGAGAGGAAGAGAAGGGAGGAAGGGGAGGAGGGGAAGGAAAGGAGGATGATACTTAGAACGGAAGGGATGAAAAGAAGAAAAAAAATACAAAAGATCAGAGGAGAGGGGGGAA
Source organism: Eriocheir sinensis (assembly GCF_024679095.1). Lineage (NCBI taxonomy): Eukaryota > Metazoa > Arthropoda > Malacostraca > Decapoda > Varunidae > Eriocheir > Eriocheir sinensis. The sequence goes on from NC_066512.1 coordinate 22,098,267, forward strand.
GAAGGCGAAGGAGAGGGGAGTAGAGGAAGGGAGGAGAGGAGGAGAGGAGGATGACACTGGAGAAGGTGAAGAAGGGAAGGAGGATGACACAGAGGATGGAAGGAATGGAAAGAAGAAAGGGCAAATGAGAAGAGGATGGGAAGGGAAGAAGGATGAGTATGGGAAGAAGAGGAAGGGAATGAGGATGAGTCAGCGAATTTGAGGGAAGGAGGGGAAAGAAAAGAAGGATAGGAGAAAAGGATTGAGGAAAATAATGAAATAGAGGGGAAGAAGAGAAAGGAGAAGCAGGATGAGAAGGAAGTTAAGGAGGAGGGAAACAAACGGGAGAGGAAAGGAAAAAAAGGAAACAAAGAGGAGAAACATGAAAGGAGGGAAGGAGGGAGAGAGAAGGGAAAAAGAATAAGAGCGGAAAAAAGGAGCAGAGGAAGAAAGAAAAGAAGAGAGGCGTTAAAGAAGAAGAAGGGATGGTAATAACAGATGATGAGAGGGGAGAGGAAGAGGTGGGGAGGGAAGGGAAATGGAGTGAAAATGAAGATGGATCAGTGGACTTTGGGAGGGAGGGAGGGAGGAGGAGGAAGAGGAGGAAGGGGAAAGAAGAGTGGAGGAGTGGGAGGAAGAGGAGGAGAGGGAGGGATGTGGAGGTACAGGAGAAACGGAAAATTGGAGATGATTGTGGAGAGGATAGTGAAGGGCTGAGATAGATAGATAGATAGATAGATAGATTGATTGATTGATTGATTGATTGATTGATAAATAGATAGATAGATAGTTACATAGAGAAATAGATAGAAAGATGGAGTTGTTTTGGCAGAGAGTGAGTGAGTGAGTGAGTGAGTGAGTGAGTGAGTGCGTGAGTGAGTGCAATTAGTATACATTTGTCTGCACCCCTTAAAAAAAAAAATCAGTCACCCTTTGAACGACAAACACAGAAGATGAACGAAAACTAGACAGAAAATAACCACCTCACGTTCTCAGCCGTTCCCTAACACATCACATTACTATAACTTCTCTATTGCCTCCTTTATTCATCTTTTCATTCGTCTTAATATTTTCCTCTTTCCCTTTCCTTTTCCTCCTCTTTCCCCTTTTTTCCTCAATTTCACCGTCTCATCCCTGCTTTCCCTTCCTCTTCTTCTCAATCTTTTTTTCTTTTCTCCTTTATGTATCTTTGTATTCATCTTAATATTTTCCTCTTTCCCTTTCCTTTTCCTCCTTTTTCCCCTCTTTTCCTCAATTTGACCGTCTTATCCCTGTTTTTCCTTCCTCTTCTCCTTCTCAACATTTTTTTCCTCTTCCATTTCCTTTTCCTCCTCTTTCCCCTTTCCCTCAATTTCACCGTCTCATCCCTGCTTTCCCTTCTCCTTCTCCTTCTCAATCATTTTTTTTCCTTTCATTCATGTCTCCCTTTTTGCTCCCAGATCGACGGGCAGCTGAGAGTAAAGCAAGACTCCTTCGTGAACCACTACTACTCAACGACCCCCGACACTTCCCTCCGTGACGACCTCGTGGAGAATATCTACTACTGCAACGAGGCGGCGGTGAGAAGGAGATGGAGGAGGAGGAGAAGGGATAGAGAGAACTACATGGGAACACTTAACGAGCCTCCACCATGCAACTGTTCTCTCCTACTGTCTCTCCTCCGCAAGACTTTCACCACTAATCCGCTTCCTTTTCTTAATATACCCTTGATTAAAAACAAGAGTGGGAGGAGAGACAGACAAACACACACACACACACACACACACACACACACAAAGAGGAAGGCCATGATCTAATTTTCCTCTCTTCACCTGTTCAGTTTCTTCTTTTTTTTTGTTTCTTTCTCGTTTGTTATTCACCGTCACGTCTCTGTAAATTGCTTCCATTCGTCTATTATTCTCCAACCTTGTACCTTTGTTTGTTAATATGTATAGTGTGTGTGTGTGTGTGTGTGTGTGTGTGTGTGTGTGTGTGTGTGTGCTGCATGCTAACACACACACACACACACACACACACACACACACACACACATTGCGTACACCTTGGGGGGATAATTACACTAAACAGGATGTGTCTAATTAAAACTGGTATGTGTTTGTGTTTGTCTGTGTGTGTGTGTGTGTGTGTGTGTGTGTGTGTGGTATTGCATCAGGGGCATTCATAACTCTCTCTCTCTCTAAGTTGCGTTTTTCTTTCTCTATTTCGCACACAAACAAAAAATATGTCATCCAATTCTACACTATATTTTTCTTTTCTCCCTTTTCTCTCCCTCTCTTACTTCCTCTCCTCCCCTTCCTTCCCCCTTCTTATCCCCCCCTGTCTCCTCCTCCTCCTCTTACTCCTCCTCTTCTCTTTCCCCTCCTCCTCTTCCTCTCTTATCCTCAGTCTTTACACAAACACTCCCTCGCTAACTACCTCATTTGTATCTCATTGCTTCCTTCCTCCCTCCTTCCCGCCTCCCTTTCCTCACCTCATCACTCACCCTCATCTCCTCTTCCTCAGTTCTCTGCTTCCCATTCTCTCTCTTTCTCACAATGACCTCTCTTTATCTCCCCCTCTCATCTTCTGTTCTTCATCTTCTTCCCCTTCCCCTTTCACCTTAACTCATCATCTTTGTTTTTTTGCCATTTTCTCATATCCTCCTCCTCTCTTTTTTCCCTTTTTTTCCCTTTCTTTTTTCCTCTCATCTTCCCTTCATCTATATTTCTTTGTCTTCTTCTTATGTCTTCCTCCTTCCCCTCTTCTCTTCTTTAACCTTACCTCTTCCTTCCTTTCTTTTTCTTTTTTTCCTCTCACCTTCTCCTCTTCCCTCTTTACCTAGCGTTGCACACCTCTTTCCTTCCTTCTGTCCTCCCATCCTTACTCATACTCAGCCTCTCCCTTCCTCCCTTCCTGTCTCTCCCTCTCATACCTTCGTCCTCCTCGTCTTTTTTTTTAATCCTTGTCACTCCCTTCCTCCCCTCCTCCCTCTCACTATAATAGCACCTTCCTCCTACCCTTCCCCTCCCTTCCTCACTCCCTCACACTCATTCTTTCTTATCTCCCTGCTCTTTTCTCCTCCCTTCCTCCTTTCCTCATTCCCCGTTTACCCTCCTCACATCTTCCACTTCTCTCCCTTCCTCCTGACCTTCTCCTCCCCTCCTCACTCCTTTGTTTTCCTTCATATCTAGTACACCTGTCTCCTTATCTCCCCTTCCCTTCCTCCGACTCTTCCCTTCCCTTCGTTTCCTTCACCCTGTTTCCCTCTCACATCTTCCATTTCTTCCTCCCTTTCTATCTCCCTTCACTCGTCTCCTCCCTTCCTCCTACCTCTCCCTCACTCTACCGTCTCCCTCCCCCAGAACGGACTACCCCTGGAGCGGGACAACTCGCCAGTCCACGCCCGCCTCCAACGCCTCATGTTCTTCCTCAAGTGCGAGAAGAAGAGACGCCTCGCCGCCTGCCTCAAGCACGACATCAGGGCCAACCTAGGGCAGTACGACCCCGCTGGCCTGCCCGGGTACGGTTCTCGCAGGGACGCGGCCGATCAGGTGCTGGCGCTGCTGGTGGGCGCGGATGGCATCAAGAACCTCGACCTCTACTACTGATTGGGGTGGATAGGGATGGATGGGTGGATGGGTGGATGAATGAATGAATGAATGGATGGACAGATAGATGGATAAATGGATGAATGGGTGGATGAATGAATGAATGAAGGAATGGATGGACAGATAGATGGATAAATGGATGAATGGGTGGATGAATGAATGAAGGAATGTATAGACAGAGAGATGGATAGATGGGTGGTTGGATGAATAATGAATGGGGAGATGGATGGATGGGGAAATGGATGAATGAACGGATGGATGGATGGATGGAAGGGGGATTGTATTGGATCTATTTGTGGCAGGTTAGATTAGGTTTGGGTGAGAGTTAGGTCAGGTGCGGGAAGGTTACACAAGTTCTTGAATACGATTATATTACGTTAGGTGTTGAAGCTTATACTTAATGGGATGATGGAAAGAAGATTCAGCAAGTGCAAGAGGGCATTTTTTTTTTCGCCTTGAGTTTTCTATTTCTGTAAAACAAAAAAATATTATAGGACAGCTTGGCTACAGTTCTATGGTTACTTCAAGAACCATAACTTGCAACGCACAGCTAATAAATTCCCGTTTCTACAAGTTGGTTTCAATTACCGAAGACATTTTTTATCCATTACTAACAGATGAGTGAAGAAGACGAGGAAGAGAAAGAAAAAGACGAAAAATACTAGGAAAATGACACGAGGAAACTAAACATATGTGCAGAGGGAGGAAATAATTAAGTGGAAAGAAGGAAGAAGGGGAAAAAGACGAGGAGAATATAAGGTCTTTGAGAACATAATAATTAATCGAACAATATTTTTAGGTTAGGTCGTCAATAGGAGGGGAATGAGCAGCTTGTGTACAAGATAAGTTGAGGCAGGTTAGGTTAGGTTAGGTATGGTGTGAGGTGAGGTGAAGTTAGAATACGGTACGTCAAGTTATAATGGATTAGGTTATGAGGTTAGGTAGGTTTAAACGTTGATCCTGTGTTTATATTGGACCTGGGGAGTTCTGTGCACGATAAGCAGAGGCAGGTTAGGTTAGGTTAGGTAAGGTGAGATGAGGTGAAGCTAGAATACGGTACGTCAAGTTATAATGGATTAGGTTATGAGGTTAGGTAGGTTTAAACGTTGATCCTGTGTTTATATTGGACCTGGGGGGTTCTGTGCACGATAAGCTGAGGCAGGTTAGGTTAGGTTAGGTATGGTGTGAGGTGAGGTGAAGCTAGAATACGGTACGTCAAGTTATAATGAATTAGGTTATGAGGTTAGGTAGGTTTAAACGTTGATCCTGTGTTTATATTGGACCTGGGGGGTTCTGTGCACGATAAGCTGAGGCAGGTTAGGTTAGGCATGGTGTGAGGTGAGTTAAGGTTAGAATACGTCAAGTTAGAACGGATGAGGTCATGAGGTTAGGTAGGTTTAAACGTCGATCCTGTGTTTATATTGAATTTGACGACTTCTGTACAGGATTAAGTTGGGGCAGGTCAGGTTAAGTAAGATAAGATGACGTGAGGTTAGAATACGTCGTTAGAATAGATCAGGTAATACGGTTAGGCAGGTTTAAGCGCTGATCCTGTGTTTATATTGGACTTGGTGACTTTTTTTACAGGATTAAGTTGGGGCAGGTCAGGTAAGGTAAGGTGAGTTGAGGTGAGGTTAAAATAAGTCGTTAGAATGGGCCAGATTATACGGTTAAGTAGGTTTAACCGCTGATCATGTGCTTATGTTTGACTCGATAAATGATAATAAAAACAAAACACCGCTCTGCCCTCTTTTAATGACTACCGTAAAAGTGTTCCAAGCGGCAGATATCCCCAAGCAGACCCGCACGACCAGTCCACGGGAGCACTTTTCAAACTTTCCCTTTCATCTCCACAATAAACCTCTCCCCAAGCAAACTAAGACGCTCCCTTTGCCCTTTAAATACCCAAGGTCGCTGTGGACACTTCGTATATTTGCCCCACTAAAGTATATTGCTCCTCCTCCGTCTTCCCAGCAAGCAATGTAACCCTGAACTCAAGCAAACTAAGACGCTCCCTTTACCCTTTAAATACCCAAGTTCACGGTGGACACTTCGTATATTTGCCCCACTAAAGTGTATTGCTCCTCCTCCGTCTTCCCAGCAGACCCGCACGACCAGTCCACGGGAGCACTTTTCAAACTTTCCCTTTCATCTCCACAATAAACCTCTCTCCAAGCAAACTAAGACGCTCCCTTTGCCCTTTAAATACCTAAGTTCGCTGTGGACACTTCGTATATTTGCCCCACTAAAGTATATTGCTCTTCCTCCGTCTTCCCAGCAAGCAATGTAACCCTGAACTCTGCGTGAGGACTACCCCCCCACCCCCCCACCCCCACCACCATTCTTCATTGTAGTGCCTGAGTACCTGAGGACTGTAATGAGCCAGGTAATGGACGGGTGTGTTTCTTGGGTTTGTTTGGGTCTCGTTTCGGCTTTCCGGGATGAGGTTACTTGAGGAATGATTTTGTTTTGTAGTTTTGTTTGTTTGTTTGTTTGTCTTTGTTTGTCTGTTTGTTTGTTTGTTTGTTTTTCCTTCCTTCTCTTTAATTTATTTATATTTATCTTTCTTTTTATTTTCCCCTCCATCCTTTTATTATTTTCTTTTTTTCTCTCTCTTTCCTTCTTTCTTTCTTTCTTTCTTTCTCTCTCTCTCTCTCTCTCTCTCTCTCTCTCTCTCTCTCTCTCTCTCTCTCTCTCTCTCTCTCTCTCTCTCTCTCTCTCTCACACACACACACACACACACACACACACACACACACATCCCGTCTTTTGTTCCCAGAGAGGTCACGGCTACCTTCCCCCCCACCCCCACCCCACCCCCGCCATGCCCTACACGCCCTGCCTCCCACGCCTTTGTATAGCCTATTCCTACGCCAAGCCTTGACGCCCCGAAGAACAGCCTTAAGTCCTTTTCCTGCCCCACCCTCTCCCTTTTACCTCCAACCACCCTTACCGGAGGAAATACCCAACTAGTGCGACAGGTAAACATTCTAGGGCACGAATTTCAACACCCTTTTTTTTTTGCACCTATTGCCACATTTACCTTAACCTAATTAGTCCCAGGTATCGTTCGCTCGACCCACCTCGAGGTAGTGTTGAGCGGCTTACGGATCGCCAAGTACGTCGCTGTGTCTTTGCAACTATTTCCATTTATATTCTTTCAAGGGGTGAACATCAAGGCATCTTTTGGAGCTAAATTTGATTATTGTGTCTGGCTTTACCTTACGTCTCTTTTTATTTTGTACTTGTCTGCCCTTGAACCGGAACATATATCGCCTCACCCTGTATTGTTCCTAATCAACGCTCGCTTCATCATTTTTTTTATTTTTTTTTTTACAGCTAAGAAAACCGCTCAAAGGCAACAAAAAAAAGATGTTAAAAAAAGCCCGCTAATCTCTGTTCCCACAAAGACAAAAGTAATAAGTGGCCAAAAGAGAGGTCAATTTCGGGAGGATACTCTTTATAACTAGAAAAGTGGTTCCCAAAGTGGACGGAGGAAAGATCTGGAGGGGGGGGGGCGGGGTGAGAAACATCTTGTCCTCTTCCTTCTTCTTTCTTCTTGATTGAAATAAGGCGAGGGAACCCTTCATTTTGGGGTCATGGGGGCAGCTCCTCCCTCCTCCTCCTCCTCCTCCTCCCTCCTACCTCGTGACACGCCCTGGATACACTTTTTTTCTTTTTTTAGTACTGCGTGTCCACAGCCACGCGTACCCAGTGCTCCCGGAAACTGGAAACAAACGGGTGCTTTTGTTGTTGTTGTTGTTGGTAGTGGTGGTGGTGGTGGTGGTGATGGTTGTTGTTGTTGTTGTTGTTGTTGTTGTTGTTGTTGTTGTTGTTGTTGTTGTTTTTACTATTGTTGCTGTTATTATCTCTATTCTCTTTCTTATTCCTATTCTTATTTTAACGTTTTGTGATTGTTATGATTCTATTCACAGTCTCGAAATTGGCTATTGTCTATTGTGTTTTTTTTATTAGTTTGCCTTAACCTTCTTTATCACTGGATGGGAAAAAAAAGTAGGAGGATTAAAAGAGACTATGAGGAGGAAGAGGACGAGGACGAGGAGGACAAGAGGACAAGATGAATGACGAAAATGAGAACGAAAATCAGTTGGTTAAAGAAGAAGGTAAAGGACGAGGAGGAAAGGAAGAGAGGAAAAGATATCAGGCGAGGACGAGGAGGGGGGGGGGAGAAAAAGGTAGAGGACGAGGAGGAAAGGAAGAGAGGAAAAGATATAAGGCGAGGAAGAAGGGGGGGGGGGAGAGGAAAAGGTAGAGGACGAGGAGGAAAGGAAGAGAGGAAAATATATAAGGCGAGGAAGAAGGGGGGGAGAGGAAAAGGTAGAGGACGAGGAGGAAGTAGAAGAGGGCAAGGTTAAACATGAGTATGAATAGGAGGAGAACAAAGTGGAGGAGAAGGAGATGAAAGAGGAAAAGGTTAAACATGAGTACGAATAGAAGGAGAACAAAGTGGAGGACGAAGAGGAGATGAAAAAGGAAAAGGTTAAACATGAGAATGAAAAGGAGGAGGACAAAGTGGAGAACAAGGAGGAGATGAAATAGGAAAAGGTTAAACATGAGAATGAAAAGGAGGAGGACAAAGTGGAGGATGAAGAGGAAATGGAAGAGGACAAGGTGAAAGTCGAGAACGAGGGAGGAAGAGAACAATGAAGTAGAGGAGGAGCAATAGAAAGAGAGGGCAAAACACGAGAACGACGAGGGTGAAAAGGAAACGATTAGAGGACAAGAACGAGAGTGAAGAAGGCAAGAAAAAGAAGGACGAGGAGAACAAGTAAAGAAAGATCACCCCAAAAAGAAGATGGGTGCCCGTAACGGCTATTTATTCGCCAGCACCGTGACTCCGAGGACGACGAGGGAGACGAGGACGATTAGAGAACAAGAACGAGAGGGAAGAAGGCAAGAAGAAAAAAGGACGAGGATAGGTAAAGAGTATCACCCCTAAAAGAAGATGGGTGCCCGTAACGGCTATTTGTTCGCCAGCACCGTGACTGAGTGACTCCGAGGACGACGAGGGAGACGAGGACGATTTGAGGACGAGAACGAGAGGGGAAGAAGGCAAAAAGAAGAAGGACGAGGAGGACAAGTAAAGACAGGATCACCCCAAAAAGAAGATGGGTGTCCGTGAAGGCTATTTGTTCGCCAGCGCCGTGACTCCGAGGACGATTGGAGGACGAGGATGAGGGGGAAAAGGCAAAAAGAAGAAGGACGAGGAGGACAAGTAAAGAGAAGATCACCCAAAAAAGATGATGGGTGTCCGTGAAGGCTATTTGTTCGCCAGCGCCGTGACTCCGAGGACGATTGGAGGACGAGGACGAGAGGGGGAAGAAGGCAAGAAGAAGAAGGACGAGGAGGACATGTAGAGACAGAATCACTACAAAAAAGAAGATGGGTGCCCGTAACGGCTATTTTTTCGCCAGCACCGTGAGTCCGGGGACGATTGGAGGACGAGGACGAGGGGGAACAAGTAAAGACAGAATCACCCCAAAAAGAAGATGGGTGTCCGTAACGGCTATTTGTTCGCCAGCACCGGAACTCCGAGGACGACGAGGGAGACGAGGACGATTAGAGGACGAAAACGATGAAGACAAAGAAGACGGACGACGAGGAGGACAGATAAAGAGTATCACCCCAAAAAAGAAGAAGGCCCTTTAATCGTCTACACCGTGACTCCGAGGACGATTAGAGAACGAGGACGAGGGAGAAAAAGGCAAGAAGAAGAAGGGCGAGGGGGAGGACAAATAAAGAGTATCACCAAAAAAGAAGAAGGCCCTTTAATCGTCTACATCGTGACTCCGAGGACGATTGGAGAACGAGAACCAGGGTGGAGAGGACAAGAAGAAGAAGGACGAGGAGAAGGACAAGTAGAGAGAATACCACCCCAAGAGCAAAACGAAGATGGGTGTCCGTGACGGCTCTTTGTTCGCCAGTGCACCGTGACTCCGAGAGGGCGCTTCATGCACGGCTCATCACCATAACACACGCAAGAACACGAGTCGTCATTACCGCGCCACAATTACCCTCTCCCTGGTTCGTTCCTGTTGCCGCTTGACTGCCTTGAACACCCTCCCGTGAGAACCCGCGGTGAAGAATGACAATTGCCTGACATATTATAATTATTCTCCTGTCTTAGAAAAAATAACTGATAAAGGAACGTGATGCTGGTTTTTCTTTTCTTTCTGGGGGAGCGGTGTTTAGCGGGCTCGTTTCTTTTGTTTTTTGCCCTTGAGCTGCTTTCTTTGCACCCGAAATTGACCTCTCTTTTGGCTACTCTTTACTTTTATCTTTTAAAGGGGCGGCGAGTAGCGGGCTTTTTTGTACTCTTTTTGTTGCCCTTTTGCCGTGTTCTCTGATGTGAAAAAAAATATATATGGAAATGGATGAAGTAGACGGAAAGGTAGATATACTAATAGAAAGTTATTGCGTACGGGAAAATCTCACGCTTCCTCCTCCTCCTCTAAAAGTAAAGAATAATGACACAACACCTATTTTTATATATTAACGGCCAGGGTTACGGGCTTTTCTTCACTATAACAAACAACCGATTAACTAGGAAGCGTCGAGGTCTAACACGCTACGAAGCAAGAATGTAACAAGCACCTGAGCCACTGTCTTAACCATATATAACAGCAGCAACGGCAGCCAATAACAAGTACCGTACAGAACACCCTCAGGCATACGAGTGAAACGCCCTGAATAAGTAAGATAAATAAAATGGTATAAGGGCCATCCTCGTGACCTTGCTCTGCGCTCCCGCCCCTTCTCTTCTTCCTCATCCCTCTCCTCCCTCGTGCTAGAGTGATTGTGAGCCTCCACCAAGGAAAGGGTAAAGTCAGAGTCACCGTCAGGACCATCTTCACAGCGTTACTCCACCCTCCCGCCCTTTCTCCTCTCTCTTTCACCTCCACCCCCTCCCTCTTGTGCTGTGTGAAGTAACTCTGAGGCTCCAACAAGGAAAGGGTAAAGTCCAAGTCACCGTCAGGACCATCTTCAGAACCATAACCTTACTCCACCCTCCCGCCCTTTCTCCTCTCTCCCTTACCTCCCCGCTCCCTTGTGCTGTGTGGAGCGACTCTGAGCCTCTACCAAGCAAAGGGAAGTCAAAGTCACCCAAAGATAAATTGTTAGAATAGAGGCGTAAAGATCATCCTTACGACCTTAGTTCACGTTCCCACCCCTTCTCCTCTCCTTCGCACCTCCCTTCGTGCAATGTGATAAGCGATTTTGATCCTCCAACAAGCTAAGGACATTCAAAGGGTAACCGTTAGGAGAGAGACGTCAGAACCATCTTTAAACCTGACTACATGCTCCCTCGTCTTCTCTCCCTCACCCTTCTCTTAAGCTGTGTGGGGAGCGACCCTGACCCTCTATCATCCTAAGGGTAAAGTCAAGGCCACGCCAAGACCCAGATAACCCGTGGCATACTTCAAGGCGACTGTCAATGTCAGTGGAGCGAGGCGGGGCGTGGCCCGGGGCGGCTGCCAAGGCTGACACGCAGAGGGAAGGTGAGAGCACTGCGTCGCTGCTGCTGCCACGGCGGGGAAGGCGTAAACTTGATTCTCTCACGCACGAGGGAAAATGTAAATAGAATTCGCTAGAGGATGAATGAACGGGTGAGAGACGGGATAAATGAGAGTAAGGAGCCTTCCGGAGTATTGTTATGCGGAGATGCTGATGAAAATAAAGAAGGAAAACTCTCTTGCTCTCTGTACGTGTAATTACTACCTTGTGGGACGCCGCTCGTGAGATGGGTAGCCAGTTAGTAGTCTGATGGAGGCCATAACAACGCCAAGACCTCATTACGCTTCGACAAACCAGCACACGGACAGACAAACAAGCAAGCATATCTACACAACACCGCATTAGCACCACTACCCAAGAAGGAATCTAATAAATGAAGTTCTCTGTTCTTTAAATGTCACTTTGTATTCTAATCTATTTTTTGTCCACCAATGTCAGTCTATCCGGCGTGCTCGTTGTGCACAGGAAGTTCTATCATGATTAACGTCGCCTGATTCCTTCCAGCGGCGGCGGCGGCGGTGTCTCGTGGGCCACGCGGGCTGTTTATAAGTGTCTCGTGTCACGGCTGAAGGCACGTCGTCACCTTGCATCAAATATTCCACGAAGCTCAAGAAATACCAGCGTGAGAACCCCAGCGACCTGCCACAATGAGCTATTATGTCTTGATGGCATTAATTACAGAGGGATTTTTTTGTTGTTGCTAGTGGGCTTTTAGTTGTTGTTGTTGTTGCTGGCGGGCTTTTGTTGTTGCTGTTGTTGTTGTTGGATTCTGTTTTTTGCCAAAGCTATACTTTATTTTTTATGCAAAGTATCCGGTTCTTAACCTCATCACGACTCAACAAACAAACACACTAACCTAACTCAGGACGAAGCGGGTAAAAGCCATATTATTAAGGTATATACAATTACTTTTACCTCCGAATTTTGCTCAGAAGAAATTACGATACTGCTCTACAAATACTGCATGATCAGAAAAAAAAATGTGAATGTATAGTACAACAAATTCTTAACCATACTTATGAAGCTTTTTTTTACAGTTAAGGAAGCAACTCAAGGGCAAAAATGATAATAAAAAAAGCCTGCTAACCACTGTCCCTATAAATAAAGTAGAAATGAGTGAAGTCCCCGTGATGAGGCTCCCCAGGCCAGCCCGGCAGGTGTAACTATAAGGGGGAGAGTCCCACGGAGCAAGTCATCAGTGTCAAGATCACGTTACCTAACCACGCTAGGCTCTGGGTCACACGCTTAATGACGCACACAGTATATACAGCCGGGGTTTGGGGTGTCTAAATCCAATACAACGAACTAGAAAAGCAAACTAAGACTGTGACCCTGCATTTACATAGATCTGATAAAGAAAGTGACTGTTTTAAGATTGATAATAGAAATATAAAAAAAAAATGGGTGAGGGAAATAACTCTTCATGCACGGTGGAGTGGCCACGTGCTCGGTGCCTCAAACTTGAACGACGCCTCAAATGACTTTTTTCCCCAGCTCTTGATAACCATCTTAGCCTTTTCTTCTTGCGCTCCCACGCCGGATATGACTGCAATACACTAACGCTTTTTATGACCAGCTAATTCCCTTGTGTTCTTTTGTTTGGCGGGTTTTAAATGAGTTTGCGGCTCAACCTATGAAAGCAGACTGGATTTCCTGTAGAGCCAGTCAGTCAGTCTCTTGAAGTTCACATTACGGGGATTGTAAGAGCATGGAAAAAATGGCATTCCTCGTTGATGCAAATGCCACTATGTTAAGTCTGTTAGTCCAAGGCAGTCTGTAAGGGCCTCAGTCAAGCTTGTCTTTGTTAGAGAGAGAGAGAGAGAGAGAGAGAGAGAGAGAATGCTAGGCTATAAACTACGTCTTCCATGATGCTAGGCTATAAACTACACTTCTATGTTGCTAGGCTATAAACTACACTTCTTCCATGATGCTAGGCTATAAACTACACTTCTATGTTGCTAGGCTATAAACTACACTTCTTCCATGATGCTAGGCTATAAACTACACTTCTTCCATGATGCTAGGCTATAAACTACATTTCTTCCATGATGCTAGGCTATAAACTGCACTTCTATGTTGCTAGGCTATAAACTACACTTCTTCTATGTTGCTAGGCTATAAACTACGTCTTCCATGATGCTAGGCTATAAACTACACTTTTTCCATGATGCTAGGCTATAAACTACACTTCTTCCATGATGCTAGGCTATAAACTACACTTCTTCCATGATGCTAGGCTATAAACTACACTTCTTCCATGATGCTAGGCTATAAACTACACTTCTATGTTGCTAGGCTATATATTGCGTTTCTCATAATGGTCGTTAACTATCACGAAACCGGCCATCATCTCCCGAATACATTAATTTAAAAAGAATATACGTTACTACGCTCTTGTTGCTCTTGTTGAGAATATCATGAACCTTTCCTTCCCTTCCCTTCCTTCTTTCCGTTTCCTGCCCTTCCCCTCCTCTCCTTTCCTTTTCCTTTCGTTCCCTTCCCTCCCCTTTCTTTCATTTCCCTTCCCTTCCCTTCCCTCTCCTTCCGTTCCGTTTCCTTACATTCCCTTCCTTTTCCTTCCTTCCGTTTCCTGCCCTTCCCCTCCTCTCCTTTCCTTTTCCTTTCCTTTCCTTCCCTCCCCTTTCTTTCATTTCCCTTCCCTTCCCTTCCCTCTCCTTCCGTTCCGTTTCCTTACATTCCCTTCCCTTCCCTTCCTTTTCCTTTCATTCCCTTCCCTCCCCTTTCTTTCATCTCCCTTCCCTTCCCTTTTCTCTCCTTCCGTTCCGTTTCCTTCCCTTCCCCTCCTCTCCTTTCCTTTTCCTTTCGTTCCATTTTCCCCCCTTCCTTTCCTCTCCCTTCCCTTCCCTTCCCTTCCCAAACCAATATTCTCCTTCCGTTCCGTTCCCTTCCCTTTCCCTCCACTCCTCCCTCTTTCTTTCCCTTCCTTTCCCTTCCCTTCTCTCCCTTCCCTTCCCTCCCCTTCTCTCCCTTCCCTTCCCAAACCAATATCATCCGTTCCGTTCCCTTCCCTTTCCCTCCACTCCTCCCCCTTTCTTTCCTTTCCTTTCCCTTCCCTTCCCTCCCCTTCACAAACCAATATTCTGCAAATTTTACTCTATTAACGTAAATCACAACTAAATACAAGACCACTTAGAAAAAAAATAACAGGAAGCCTAAACGGTGAAATTACAAACACAGGTAATGACGAAACGACTGCTATTATTATGAACCTAAAACAGCTATCACATAATAATAATAAGATATAATGTGAGATGAAAGAATACGTTATTATGCTACTATGATGGTTATAAGTAGGGAAAGACACACGGCTCTCTCTCTCTCTCTCTCTCTCTCTCTCTCTCACACACACACACACACACAAGCATTGTCTACATGAATCACAATACTAATACTCACGCCGCTAAATGAGACAGCTTCGAGGCTTCGTTCTCGATGTTCCGAAGTTGTCAAGGTTCTGAAGGTTCCGCTCGGCACTCGCCTTACGAATTTAACGAAGAAAAGTCCTGAAAATAGCGTCCACAGACTCCACACACGTCACTGATGTTTAGGAGCTGGCCTCAACTGGTGCCTCTACTCTGGATGTTTGCCTGTCTCTATATCCGTACAGTTTCTCAATTATTATCATTGTTTTTTAAGTTATTACGTAGTGTTCGCTTTCTGTTCCAATGGCTACCTTTTATTACGGATTGATCGGTGTGTTGTTTGTTACGTCTTTTAACATGATAGTAGATTTGGATAAGCGTATGTGTTGACTTTTAATGCCAGAAGGGAAGATGGGCTATTTAAAGACCTCTCTCTCTCTCTCTCTCTCTCTCTCTCTCTCTCTCTCTCTCTCTCTCTCTCTGTGGATAAGTAAAAAATAGATCCACTTCACGTTTTCCTTCCTTATAATTCAATACTCTTATACGTTGTCAGTACCGATCGAACCCTTTCCATCTTCCCCCCCTTCCCTCCTCCTCCTCCTCCTCGTCTCTCTCCTCTTCCTCCTCCCTCGCGTCCTTGATCCCTGAGTCCGTGGCAGGAGCACACACGGGACTTGCAAAAGGACGTCCATTAACTGCGTCCTGTTATTACCACTCCTCTTCCTTCTCCTCCTCCACCACCTCCTCCTCCTCCTCCTCCTGTACCCCTTCCTTCTCCTCCTCCCTTCGCCTCTTTCTGGTCCAGCTTTTCCTTATTGGTTCCTTTCTTTCCAATGTTTGTTTTTTTCTGTGTGTGGTTTTTTTTTTCACCACTCGTTAATCCCTTTTTTTTTCTTCTTCTTTCTTGAGTTTTTTTTAACATAGTTAGTGCATATTTTCACCCTAGGTTTCCCACAGTCCTCCCATAACTTCTGACTTTGCTTGCTCCTCCTCCTGTTCCTCCTTCTCCTTCTCCTTCTCCTCCTCCTCCTCCTCCTTTTTGCGACGTCTTTTTTTTTCTTTGTGTGTGTGTGTGTGGGGGGGGGGGGAGAGGAGGAGGAGGTGAGTTTGTATGAAAAGAATGGAACTTCGCATATACATAACACCACCACCACCAACAACAACAACAACAACACCAACACCAACAACAAAACACTTACGAAGATGATGATGATGATGATGGTGAAGGTGATAAGGAGGAGGACGAGAAGGAGGATGGGCAAGAAATGGGTGATGATAATGATGATGAGAAAGGTGATGATGATGATGAAGGAAGAAAAGATATATGGAGAAGAGAGAAGGAAGATGGGTGGGCACCGGAAGATGGAACTCCCCCCCCCCACCACCACCACCACCGCCACCCACCACACCCCGACCCCGCAGCTATATAAGAGAGACACCGACCTCCCTCCCAACCACTCACGTACGCACAGACGACGCAGGTGAGTCAGCCAGGTGTCCTCCCGATCGTCTTGAGGGCAGAGGCGAGGGTGAGCGCGGCGACCGAGCACTGAGCACCACAAGAAAGGCTCAGTCACACCCCCCCCCCCCCACACCACCACCACCACCTCGAGGAAAGAGATGCGTTGAGGTGACTTCGATTTCGCGTGTTCCACTTGTGTTCGGTGGTCGCTCCAAATGGAAAAAAATATGACTCTAGTGGCGTTGTTTATATAAGCGGGATGTGTGATTCTTTTCTTCGCATCCATGTATTTGATCTAGAATTGATTGTTTTTTTTTGTTTGTTTGTTTGTTTGTTTTTTAAAGTTATCTCGACGGAATGTGCTGCCGTGAAATGGTGTTCGGTTCTCCAAGTCGTCACTACACACACACACACACACACACACACACACACATACAGCATGAATGTTGCTTTTTGTATATATTTGCGGGCACCACTGTCAAGGTTGGTTCGTGATTGTGCGTGTTTTACGATTCAGGAGTGGGGGAAGAAATAGTCACAATGAGTTCAATGAAAAGGAGTAACGCCCATTTTTGTTCTAAGAGGAGCAAACTCAATACCAGAGGAGATTTGACTCTACCCTGTCGAAGCGCTTAAGACACAGGGAATTGAAAAACGTTACAGGAGGTGATGGACGATACATGTACTGGTTATTTTTTACATTAGTACGATAGACAGTTTGGGGATGAAATATGAAGACATGGAAAAGCTGACGAGAAGGTACAGAGGAGGCAATCAACGGAGGAGAGCCAGGGATGGCCCGAAGGGAATGCAGTTGGGGGGGGGTAAGGTAAACTATGACCACTCTCCATTCATTTTAACTCCAACTCAAAACTCGAGCGAAGCCATTTCATCAGGGGGTTTTTTTATTTATTTTTCTTTTTTTTATAGGATTTTAAGTAGGGAAGTTAGGAGATGAAGATGCTTTACTTTTGCATTTAAGAAATATAATAATTTTAATTTGGTCCATGACCAAAATTATCTATAAATTATCTAAAAATGAAGTTAAAAAATGAAAAAAAAAAATGAGAGAAAAAAATGATGTGCAGGGAAAGGATTTGGAGAGGCTGGATCAGGAGGATGATACTGAGCCAGTATACAGTTCTTCGAGCGCAGTCTGGCCAGTCATGCTCCCCCCATCTGGCCACCCCTGCATATCTGCCCCTAAAAAAAAAAAAAAAAAAAAAAAAAAAAAAAAAAAAAAAAAAAAAAAAAAAAAAAAAAAAAAAAATTGAAATTGACCAACCCTCCAACTCCGACTTCCCTCCACCCACTCGGGGCCATCCTGAGGAGAGCTGAGGGGAATGGGATTTGACTCATATGCTGGGAAGTGTTGTGCTAATGAAGCCACGCAAACGAATAGCTTATACTCCGTGAGAGAGAGAGAGAGAGAGAGAGAGAGAGAGAGAGAGAGAGAGAGAGAGAGAGAGAGCGGCAGGCGTGGAAAAGGGAGTTACAAATTTTAATTGTAGTGACGCATCAGCTTCGAGAAGGCTTATATTGCTGAAGCTGAGGAGCAAAATTTCCGCTTAGAATTTTTTTTTTTTTTTTTTTTCTTGTGAGAGAAGTCCAAAATCCTCATTGTTGAGGTGCGGGACAGTTGAAAGCTGCCGAGAAGAGTTGTTTGTAATGTTGCAAAGTTTTTGAGCCGCTGTAGTTCTTGACAGGTCCGCTGCCTGGTTCAGAAGTAACAAAAGTAAGATATCGTATTGTATTCCGGATACTCTTTAAAATTTGTAACTCCCTTTTCCACGCCTGCCGTGATCTCTCTCTCTCTCTCTCTCTCTCTCTCTCTCTCTCTCTCTCTCTCTCTCTCTCTCTCTCGTGTGTGTGTGTGTGTGTGTGTGTGTGTGTGTGTGTGTTCATTATTGTATTTATATGTTTATCTTATTGTGTAAGCACAGTATAAATCCTGAGTATCGCGTACATTAAGCGAGTAGAATGATCCTTTTCAGGACCGTCAACTTGATGCCTGTCTCCCGCTGCTCTCGTGAGAATTACTGAATTAGGTTTTTGAGCGTCATTGATTCGGGACACTCTCCCCTGCAGGATGCTGGTGACGGTGGCGCTAGTGGCAGGCCTCCTGGGCGGCGCCCTGGCTCAGGACTCGGCCCCCGGAAGAATAGCCTACATGCAGGTATTGCGCCATCGTTCCCTAATATTTTCTATTTCGAATATAAAGAAACCTGTACAATTCTGCTTTGTTTACATTACTTCATCAACGTTCTCGCAGCCTCCCCGGAATTAGTGAATACCTGACCGTCTTCCCTTCCACAGCTAATGTCCGGATGTCTTGGTGAGGCACCCTACAGAGAGTACCTGGAGTCCGTCGCAGCCGCCCGGAGAGAGTGTGGGGGCGACGGCGGGTTCTTCCCGGGCCTCGCAAACGTGCTTCTCAGTCCCTCGTTGGCGGCTCAGTTCCCAGGAGTACAAGTATGTCGATCCCTCGTGATTTCTGGTTTCCCTATTGATAGAAAATTACTTTTAAATATCTCATTTTTCTCTTTCCAAACACTTGATAATTGTCTGAAGATTAACATACCCCCCCCACACCCATCCCCCCCCCCCCCACCCGCTACAAAAACACGCCCCTCTGCATGTTTGCGTAAACTACTATTGACCGTGTTTATTTGCTTTCTGTTTCGTATTTTTCAATGAAGGAAGTATATCCTCAGACAAGACACGTGCTCTAAAGCTGCGAGGGTTTGTGATCACGTGCCACTTTGCATTGTGCGAGAAATAGTCGCACATCGGCGGGAGCAAGGGCGTGTACTCAAGTAATTCATCTACACTTCCTTTCATAAATTTCATTGATCAGTTCAATGCTTAGAAGTTGAACCTCTTCGGTGTTAACAAACACTCTTGCGCAAAAGACTCAAAAAAAAAAAAAAAAAAAAAAAAAAAAAAATATTTCCCATTCATTATTTAGATTATTCTGTTCGGGCTGGTCGATGAATGGGTACCTGGGGAAACCTGGAGAAGGTAAACTGTGGTAACCCGGATGCCACACTGCCCCTGTGTCCCGGGGTAATGGGCTCCCTCCCACCACAGGCTCAAGGGTCAATGCGACGGAGATGAGCACCAAGGCCACGCGCTGCTACAGCGTATGCCCCCAACTTTACCCTTACCTTATTATGTAAGGTGGAAAAAATATCTTAAATAGAAAATCCCCTTTTTTCGTAATATTATGTCTATAAAAGCGCGTGACTCTGCTAGTTGAACCATCTGGAGTTTATTAGTGAATAATGCCAATATTCAAGTGAATATTTTCTACTTTTTCGCGTTGGCCTTCCTCCCCTACAGGGACCGCCGTTCTCGCAGCCTGGCGTGGTGGTCGTCCAGCGGCCCGGAATCTTCGGCCAGCTGCCGGGCTCACTCTCGCAGCAGTCGCGGGTGATTCCTCAGCGACCGAATCTGTTCTCCACGCAGCAGCCAGGAGTATTTTCCACACAGCCAGGTATATTCACACAACACCCAGGAAGTTTCGGCCTCCAGTCACCAGGATTCGTCACTCAGGGTCCAACTCGGCAACCTGGAATATTTTCCGATGGGTCTGGAATCTTCTCGGTGGTGAATAGCCCGTCCTCAACAACACCAACTGCAGCCACCGACTCTCTGCCGCTCATCCCAGTGCCTGTGGGGCCCAGTAGCCTCCGCGGCGTGCGGGCGGTGAGTGCAAACCAAAGTATTTCTACTACGTCTATAGTTGTCTACTTTCAGTGCATGCAGAGGTGTTTTTTTTTTTTTTTTTTGTCAAGGGGGTTTAACAGTGAAAGCAAAAATCCCCAAAATGTAGTAAAACACACAACCATATGATTTGTTGATCCAAATTTCTCCTAAATCGTTGATAGTTGTATATTTTTTTCTGCATTCTGAGCTCATACTTCATCAAATTCATTGTGTCCGTTATTTCTAAAATGAAAAGAAAGCAATGCAATTGATGGCTTTAGTTTTTCTTTCCAGACAGTCACTGCAAGCATGTGCTATAAACAATGCAACATAAAATGAATAAACAAAAAGCCTCACTAAAACAATGACATTTTACCTTCCTCAGAGGCGGCAGGTAACGGCTGGCGTGCCGGACATCCAGCAAACAAAGGAGAACATGCAAGCTCTCATCAGCAACTTCACTTGCATCCTGACTAAGCTGGCTGTGGTTAGTGCTTTCTAATACACACATTCTTTCCTCCCATAATGCGACGTCATACTCTTTCAAATGGCTAACCAATAGCACAGGTATACTTATATCTTTGAATCATATAAATCCATTCCTCTTAATTTTATATCTTTAAGTTTTTATCTGGGGCTTTTGTGTAGTTAGCACGCTTAGTTGCGAATCTACGGGCTCCAGTTCGATCTGGCTCGGGGCAATCTGCGCCCGGCCACGCCACCAACCGGGCATGTAGAGTGGTGCCATTTTGTTTGGCTTGTGCTGTCTGCCGAAGCTCCATTAAAATTTCTGATCCTCTTTAGAGACATTCGCTAAAGTCCGGGTTGATAGGTGATCATCAGGACAGCATGTTTTGAGCCACTAGGCTTTGATTGGAAATGGTCATCTTGTAGAGGCGCCCGGGACTTGAACCCGGGTCCTTCAGGACACCGCGCCCGCAGGCTGACCACTCTGTTACCGCCTCCCTCAATATATATATATATATATATATATATATATATATATATATATATATATATATATATATATATATATATATATATATCAGCAAAGAGAGCAACTCAAGGGCAACAAAAAAGAAAATGTAGAAAAAAAAAAGCCCGCTAACTGTTGCTCCTACAAAGCGAAAAGTATAGAGTAGCCAACAGAGAGGTCAACTTCGAATGGAGAGGTGTCTTGATACACTCTTCTTGAAAGAGGTCAAGTCATAGGCAGGAGGAAATACAGACGAAGGAAGGCTGTTCCAGAGTTTACCAGTGAAGGGGATGAAAGAACTGGAGATGCTGGTTAACTCTTGCATAAGGGATTCGGAGAGTACAGGAATGAGTTTGAGTAGAAAGTCGTGTGCAGCGGGGCCGCGGGAGGGGGGGAGCCATGCAGTTAGCAAGTTCAGAAGAGCAGCCAGTCAGCATGAAAATAGCGATAGAAGATAGAAAGAGATGCAACATGGCGGCGACATTTTAGAGATAGAAGACTGTCAGTAAGAGGAGGGGAGCTGATGAGACGAAGAGCCTTAGACTACACTCTGTCCAAGAGAGCTGGGTGAGTGGAGCACCCCAACACTCGTGAGATGCATGATCCATACAAGGCCCTTGTATATGGAAAGCATCTGTGCGGGGGAGAAGAACTGGCGGAGACGATAAAGAACATTCAACCTCGAGGAAGCTGATTTAGTAAGAGAGATATGAAGTTTCCAGTTGAGATTTTGAGTTAATGATAGAATGAGGATCTGGATCTGGATCTGGATGATAATGCGCAGGGCACCTTTCAGGTGCATAACACGCAGATTTGAATTGGTTGTTGGGGGAACGGGGGGGGGGGGGGGGGTGAGAGAGAGAGAGAGAGAGAGAGAGAGAGAGAGAGAGAGAGAGAGAGAGAGAGAGAGAGAGAGAGTACTATATTTTCTTCCTAGTATAAGTAATCATCATTTGCAGGTTAACAGTAATCTGGACCTCAATCATCAAGGCCTGACCAACAGCGTCGTCAATCTGCCAGTTGCATCTGAACTCAAGCAAGACCTCCTTGAATCCATTGAGTTCTGCAGAGACTTGACGGTGAGTCGTTAGCCTTCTGAGATGTCTGTTTTGGTAATCGAGGTTGCTGGCTAGAAAGTTGTCAAATAAAGGTATTACGCATGCACCTGCGAACGGCGCTCTACAGATCTATAACACCCAATTTGATATATTTCGTAGCTGCATGTGGGGTATAGACCTATTTATTGTAGGCTCTTTATATACAAGCCATTCAAAAAAATTGTGATACTTTTTAGGGGTCATTTTTGACGCCTGGGCCACGTGACCTGACTAGCTCTCCCGCGCTCTCTGATTCATGCCGGCTTCTGAGTGGTAGCCCCATCTCGTGGTGTACACGCTCGGCACGGCGTGCCTGTACTAACTTTGTCTAAACATCCCTGCATTCAATAGACATATTATGCACTCAGTATTATGTAAGTTGGGTAACAATTAAGTTGCGTGAAGATGGCGACGTTAGTCAAACCGCACGAGGAATCGTTGCGCGTTTGTAAACAAAGACGTCGTAGTTATTATGACGTCGTGGTATGCATCTTCTTGCCGGCATGAAACCAGAGATTAAACACCCATACACCAGTCTGATGTGAGACTTGGAAACTTGTGGATGACTCCTATGATACACATGGACATTAATCAAAACTCATTACTCATGATGCTACTTACTTTTCATTATGTACAGAGGTGCATGCCACTGGAGAAGCAGCAGCTGCCAGTGCCGCGAAAACTGCAGCGGATCATGGACTACGTCAAGTGTGAAAAAGAAAGGAGACTCGAGGCCTGCCACAAACACAGTCTGAGGCAAAATCTTCAAAATTTCAACTTAAACCAATTGCCTCTTTCTGGTAGTCGCTCCAGACGTGTGGAGGAAGTAGTGAACATCCTTTTTGATGCTCAGTCAGCCCATGAGCTGGAGCTGATCTAGGCGGTGAGCTTCATCTTCTGACGGGACAACATTCAATGCTTCAAGCTGATCTCAGATGGCAAGCGGAGTGACTCCCTCACTAGAGGCTGACCTGGTGTGGTGACTGCTGACTTGGGCTAGTCTGTCTCACTGTGCAATACAGAGGGACAAATTGAGATACAAAAAGGGAATGGCCGCATGAATACATGGTAAAACTTGTGTCCCTGTTCTCCCATGGTATAGTAACTTGACAGGGCATGTATCTTCAACTAAGTGATTAATAAAGAGAGAATTGAATTCTACTTACTACCAGAACCATGAGACTTTGTTAAATATCCACGTTTATTTTTTATTTTATTTAGCCTATTGTGCCAGTAGCTCGTTATGGCGCAGACAAAGTGTTTTGCAGTGGAGCCATCTTGCTTGCAACCTTTCCTTTCCTTCAACTTTATGTTTTTGTCAAGAGAATGGCTACAAACAGCTTGGTTGTGTCTTGTGTGTATGGTAAGTACTACATCAAAGTCGGTACGGCAAAACTGCTTCAAAAGAGCAAGGTGGATGTTATCTTCTTTAGGATCTTCTGGGCCTAAAATTTAATCATTCTGTGATTGATTTTTTTGTTAAAAATCAATCACAGATCAATGACTGGCAAGGAGGCACAGTGAGGCTTGATGCACACTGTAGGTAGTTTTACACTCCGGCTTTAGATGTTAGAGGATCTAGACTCGTTCACTCACACGCAGACAACATTCCCTTCTAAAGATATCATGATGGGCTTAACCAGAGTGAGTGATTTTTTTCCTTACCCAAAGCCCCCGTCAGCACTGAATAATGGTCACCCCCTGCCACGCCCAGGAATATGTAGTTGGGGTACACTACTACAACCAATAGATGTTTATATAAATAATGCTAACGAAAGGTTTTTATATACACCCATTTTTTCTCTAGAAGGTTTTAGGAAGTTTTTATCATGAGCAGAGTAGACTTGTCTAAACTCATAACTAGTACAGTGCAGCGCAACCAAGTCTTTGTACAATCTAGAAAACACTTATCCCACAACTGTAGTCTGTGAATCCTCTGATGTCTTGCTGTGGCTCAACTAGGCTCTCCAGTCCTGTCAGCTGCCTTCCAAACACCTAATGGTGGCAAGTCATTATCTTCAACAATCAACAACCTGCTGTGAAAACACCAGGATGTTGCTGGTTCTCTCCTCCAGGATCTGCCACTCATAAGCGTGCACCCTTCACTGTTCCACATGCATTAGGCGGGTTTGTGTACTTCCACAACCGGTTCACAGAAACAGTCATCGAGTTTTGTCTCCATCCTTCCTTGGGGCAACATGCAGTGCTATACAGGCACTTCACCACAATATATTGTCCTTCCCAGGGACTCTGAAGCCTTGGCGACTGGCCTTTTATCTTGGGCATCAGCCTTACATAAAGGTAGCAACTTTGGCCTGAAAGTGATGATTGCAGAGTGCAGACCATCTTACAATAACTCCCCCCATATCTTGTTGAGGTCGAGCATGCACACTTGAGCTAGCTACTTTGACTTGGAAGGGATGGCTGTACCCCTTTGTTACCCAAAAGGTAGGCATCCATGCCCCATGATCCTCAGTAGTATGTTATGTTCTCCAATTATCACCTGCCTCCTGTGAAGGTCAAGCATGCACTGTCCACACTCCTACCTTCAGATCCAACAGTTTTCTGTGTTGCATGCATACACAGCAAGGGATTCCTCCTTCCTTTCTGGTAGGAACTTTACCTCTACTGGCCCCCTAAGCTCCATGCAATGTCCGCTGATCGCATAACTAGCATGAAGTCTTTGGGAACTACCGATGCTCACGTGCGTGCAACTTCTAAAAGGTTGTCTGACCCTGTGTAGATGACCAAATGGGAACCACTCCATCCTCCTCCTCATCCACAGCACTGAAGTAATTGCTGCCTTCCATCTCTGCTTTTACTTCTACAGTGCTGACCTGATCACAGACTTCATCAGCGTGTCTTCTTGTTGGTCAAAGGTCATAGGTATTTCCCTCTTCTCAGCTCTCAGTTCTTGTCACCACCTCTCACCTCTGTCTTGATGCAGTGTTTGGTTTCTCTTCTCCATTTTGCTGTGCACCAATTCTCATAATACATTGATGACTTCAACTTTTCTCTTTGTTCTTTCTTATGTTCTCCAATTCCTTTTCAGCCTTTGTTCAGTTGTCTTTCCAGTTCTCCTCATTACTCATTTTGTTCTTTCATGTTCTTGACTTCTCATTTTGTTCTGTCATGACCTTCAGCACATCCGCCAAAGTAAGCTCTCAGTGCTCACTCTCTCGCTGGTGTGTCTCCATGATGGTGCAGTCCTTTCCACTCCTTGCAGCAGTGTTACATGATGCTGCTCCAGACACCTATGTCGTGTGTATGGGTTGTTGGTTGTGCAATGCAGTACTGCTCCTGACACTGATAACAAGATGGGTTAATGGATTCTTACATGTCTACTTCTAGTGGGTCCTGCAAGTCAGCACACACTGGAGACCGCACTAGCCAGGAGGTGGCTGGTGGTAAGTAAAAGCTGGGAGGCAAATGGTAGTCTTCTTTATTCCTTCATCAGTACAGCAACACAATAGGGAGTCTGGGAATGTCCTTGCCTTTCCTAACCCAAGCTATGTTGCACCATTTACTCTGAGTTTTGCCATTACTCTGATGACTCGCACTAAGCACGTTAGCCCTTAGTATATACACCAGTTTTCTCAATAGAAGGCTCTAGGAAGGTCTCCCATGAACAACTAAAGATCATCTTAACATGATGGACAACGCGAGTTCGAATCCCCACGCTACCACCTCGGATTTTTCAGTCACCGCCAAGTGGCTTAAAACTACCCACATGCTGTCCTGAAGACCACCCATCAACCCAGACTCTAGAGGAAACCGTCCAAGTGAATCAAGAACGAGTTCCGGGGGGCAGCATGAGCCAAGAGAAGATAGCGCCACTATAGACACTTGCCTGTGCCATGACGGGCTGAGGCCAAACACCATCCAGGCCCCTCAAGCAAGCCTGCCGGCGCTATAGGTGTAAAAAAAAAAAATTTAAAAAAAAAAAAAAAAAAAAAAAAAGTGGCTAAAATGTGCAGTGCAATTATATAAGCACTTACATTCATCAGATTAAGGAAATAATTCCTATTACTAAAATTGAAAGGGACAAAACATGATCCTTAAAGATCCAGCAGATATCACGGAGATCTGAATCAAACAAATTTTATTTCCTAATCACCTCTGTACACTTTTCTGTGACTCAGTCTCAGCACCAGTCCTGTAGACTTCGTTTGATCTTGTGAATAACTTGTATTATTCTTTAAGGCCAGGCTTGAGGCTTACACACTCTTCTGCCCAAAGAAGGGGACCAACTTTTAATGAAATAAGAAAATCTCAATGTTTTGCTCTATAAATGGGACTTCAACCCTTCAGATGTCACAAACAATGATTTCTCAGGATTGCTTAAAATTGTGGAAAATGACAATCACAAAGTGGCGGCCACGTCCTCCACCCTGTTTGTGACGTGGACCCCTTCAGACCTATTAAAACTAAGTGCTGGATATAGGCAGGAGGGAAGATTCCAGTCCTTTCCCAGGCAATGAGGGGAGCCCCTCACCTCCCTCTAATTTACTGTATTTTCTTCAACTTTGACAGGCAAAAGCTCTTAACTGTTTGGTTTAGTATGCTCTGGTTTGGGGTGTAACGTGCATAAATTCAAGCTCAAAATCTTGGGCATAAAACTTTTTACTTCATAAGCTGACAAAGTAATCATGATTTGCAGTCTGGGAGGAATCTGTCAAAACATTCCACACCAAAGGGGTTAAATTTTACACATCTGATATTTGCATTATCATTTATGTTAAAATAATATCTTGTACAAAACTTGTTATTACGTACTAGATAAGCATTGAAATGTACAAAAAATCTACAATTTACAAAACCATACTTTGCCTAACTAAAACAAAACAATTCTCTTGCTAATCATGACCTTTACATTTCTGCCTGGAATCAAAAGCTTTAGAATGACAAGAGTAGAATTTTCTGAGAAAATTTGGGTGAAGAGTTCAGCTTTAGAGACAAAAGTGACAGCTGGGCAGCTGTTAGGACTAAGGAGAGATGGGAAAGATGAAGTAAAATTGTTTGAGAAATTCTTAGCTAAATGCTAAAAGTCTCTGGAAGAAGAGAAAGCAAGGTTGTAGCATTTTCTATGTGTGAAAAGATTTTTGGTGACTTGAAGAATAGATTTAGCATGCTTCCAGGCAGAAATTAAAGGATCATAAGTTCTTAAACATTATTAATTTCTGACCTTTCTTATCACCAGTATGTATTCTGCAAGGGACTCTCTACAGATCTTGCCTCCCTAATCAACTCCTGGTCATCCTCTCTGAGCCATCTCGGTGAAACTTTTGCTGGTGCCTTAGACATCTCATAAGTTTACGACAGTGTGACAAATCTTTGCTTTCAAAACTATCCTCCTACAGACACTATCCCTCTCTCTCAACTCTCTTACCTCCAGTTTCCTTTTAGCCTGATCTATCTCTGCTGTGGTAGACGTTCACTGTTCTACCCCTAGATCTATCAACAGAGGTGTCAGGTAGGGCTCTTCTACCTCCCACTCCCTACTATTCATAAACAATCTTTCCAACAAACTATCCTATCTGCTCCTATACTGATGAGTCTACTCTGTATTATTCAACAGAGCTGAGTGGACTTTTCTTTTTTTTTTGTTATTTTCTTATTGAGATGCTTGCTTTATAAAAAAAATATATATATTTCTTCAGTAACCAGTGGCCTTGCATCCAAAGTGTGATTGTCCAGGGAATTTCATGTCCAAAGCATCATTTTTGGGGGGGATCACCGGTTCAGGATCCACAGAGCCCAGGAACCAGAAATAGCTAGTCTGGGGACACGGCCCATTCAGAAACGTTTACAATACTCAGTCTGGCAATTGTCAAAATTCAGTACCTGGCCTGGACTTTTACCACACTTTGTCAAGCACATTTAGGCAGCACATCTAAGAGATTAACTAAAACAAGCTATTTGGAGACATGCATTACATGTCAACAAAGGACGCACCAATGGCGATGGTCACAAAGTGTCTGCCGTTTTCTCTTTCGATTTTAGGTGCTTAACCCCTTCAACACGAGGACGCGTATACTGCGTCCTTGCATGCCCCATACCATATCCGAGGACGCGCATACTGCGTCCTGGCTCACTTTAGCCAATATACAAATCGACAGAGTAACAGCACCGCGTTCAGGAGGATGCGAGTTCAATCCCCGCCCAGTGCCACCAAGCTGGGATTTTTCAGCCGCCGCCGAGTGGCTTAAAACTACCCACATGCTGTCCAGAAGACCACCTATCAACCCGTACTCTAGATTCTAGGATTAAAGATGAGCTCCTGGAGGGCAGCATGAGCCAATGCAAGATGGCGCCACTATAAACACTCCCCTGCGCCAGAACGGGCTGGGCCGACCATCAGGACCCACCGGGAAGAAGCCTTGGGTCAACCATCAGGCCCCACCGGGAAGAAGCCTACTGGCGCTATAGGTCGCGATGTAAAAAAAAAAAAAAAATAAAATAAATAAAAAAATAAAATAAAAATTACATCTTAAAATTATCAAATAATTTATGTTTCTTTATGTGAACCATTTAATTCTGCATGTTTTCATATATAATACATGATGATTATGTTGAGTATATGGCTGAAAACTTGTTATATTCAATAGCGGCATTTGAAATTTGGCGAGCGCGGCGATCCCGGATACGGCGCGGGGTGCTGTTTTGGCCCGGCCGTAACGAAGGGATTAACCCATATCATATCATGTGAATTCTTTACACTAATAAATGCTTTGTTCTATAAATGAAAATAAAAATGATCATAAGTACAAGTACACACTCAGCTGATGAGTGTAAACAGACAAGAATGTATGTCAAAAGAAGAAGCTAATTGGACCTGCTGTGGACATTTCGTTGAAGGCACAGACAAGGAGAGTAAAGTACTAATACACAAACATCAAATAAAATTAAAAGAGTTCAACAACTCTGAAAAAGAATACATGTGGAAATCCTTATTCCCACATGGAAAGGACCTGAACTTCACATGCTGGGAGAGCTTAGCCAATTTGTGAACCCATTCACCGCCACCACAATAACAACATGCGGCCACCCAGAGTGCTGCAGACATTGACTGGAGGAAGGAGTCTGCTGTATACCGACTTTTGTTTGGATCCCAGGAGTTGACTTGGCATACATAAGGCAACTGCCAGACTTAGCCGATCCACAGATTTTTTACCTGGATGCTATTTTGGTTCCCGGACTCCACTTAGCATACATCTGACAAATGCCAGACTCCGGATGTTGTCCGAGAAATTGAGGGTTGAGCATAGTTTTCAGAAATTCTCTGGCAATATGAATTTTTCTCGGAGGTTCTTTTGCTCACCCAATGCTGATTTTGACTAACGTAATGTGATCTCTGAACAAATTCCCATGTTGGATGCGAGGCCACTGAATAAGATAATATATATTAATTTTAGGATGTATCAGGTATAGAGGTATTGGTGCAGTTCTTCTCATGGTTGATCCAGTCATTTCCCTGTTGGTGAGGCAAAGAAAAACAGAGATTAATGACTAACTCAGAAAGAATATAAATTAATCTTTATCTGAAAATTTGGAAGTGGATAATCCCGTGGAACAGCAATTCATCCACTTAGTCTATCCCAATTGCCACAAATGGCATGTTCAACAATACATTTCATAGTTCAATACAATTCACCCAGAGATACATTACAAGGTTCGTGGGGTAGTGGGAGAAGGGGCAGTACAAGAAGAAACGTGACAGACGCTGCCAGATATGTTATAGTCTTGGCGCCCTAGTCTGAGGTGTGCATTATCATGTTCTGGCAACCTGCTGTCTCACAGCATGTCTAATTTTGTGGATAATACATGATAGCCTACACACAGGAAACAGTCATCAGTATTGAGAACATGCAGGTAACAGTTACAAATACTGTCAGTTATAGTTAACTTTGAGTTCAAAATATTAGTACGGTCACAGACAGTTGTTTTGTTAATTTATAGCTTATTACTTTTCTCAGTAGAGAACAGTACTATGGCTATTCAATAATTATAATCAGTGATCTTATAAATTAACAAAACAGTTGTCTGTAACAGTCCTAATATTTTTTTTAACTCAAAATTAATCAATTAATTAAGACAGTACTTGTAACTGTTGCCTGCATATTGCTGACACTGACAAATGTTTCCTATGCTTAAGCTATCATATACTATCCAAGAAGTTGGACCTGGCGTGTGAAAGCAGGTTCCCAGAACACAGTAATGCACACCTCAGACTACGGTGCTGTGACAACAGTTCACTCTTCAGTCTTTACGTTCCATTCATATATATATATATATATATATATATATATATATATATATATATATATATATATATAGATATATATATATATATATATATATATATATATATATATATATATGTGTGTGTGTGTGTGTGACAAATAGAGGAGTGAGTTAGCAGTAAAAAAAATGCTTAGTGGCTTGTGTAGGAAAAAAATGCTTCCATACATAAATAAAAAATGTGATGTGAATACAGAAAAATTTCTTTAAGTTGGCTTTCTTTGAGTTGGATTAATGGATGTTAGCACATAAAAGAAATATAAATAAATAAACAGCAGACTCTCCATTTAGCACGTTTTTTTCGTAAGGATTTCTTTATACAGTGGAATCTAAATTAAGGGCACATTTTCCATATGACACGGTTACCCGTGTAAAAAATTAAATTAGGGGTGTGTATATATATATAAAATATATATATATATATATATATATATATATATATATATATATATATATATATATATATATATATATATATATATATATATATATATATATATATATATATATATATATATATATATCAGTGCAGCAATGGGGCTGGTCAGGCAAACAAAAAAGTTTAACATGCAATGAAAATGTAAAATAAACAAAAATAACACGGCTAACTGACAAGCATGCTTCAGGCAAACCCTCAGTGGTGCAGGGCAAGAGGGACACAGGTGCTCACTGCTTGATATTATTCTACAATCGTATAGACACACACAGGGAATAGTGATGATGTTTTTCAAATTTAATGATAGTTTAGATTTGCGCACACAAGACGCAACTTGTAACTCCACCAAAAACTAGTCCTGCAATCCAAGGACCCATCACATGCACAACAGTTACTCCCCACCAGTGCCACACAATAGCTCCCTCACAGTCAACATTGCCAGACTGTCGTACTCTGCCTTTTATATTTGCAGATTTCCGACCCCAAAAACTGCTTTCATCACCCAAATAACTGCCTTCATATATGGTTATCGTTTAAATGGCTAATTATTGGTGCTTCTTGGCAACAGTTATGGGCCAGAAACCAGTACATACACAGCTCTGAGTAAGATAATCTGCCAACGGTGCTCACAATATTCCTGAAGCAGCTCTCATAGGCAATCCTTTACAGAGAGTAGCAATAATAGTTAAAAGAAGCATTCACACATGCAGATACTTCAATGTCTTCTGGGGCCATCTCAACACAACTGGTTACCCCAAATGCACAACTTTGCACAATGTTGAGTGCCTAATGCATCAAGTAAACACAGGACAGCTTTTCCAACTCATGCAGCACGCCTCAGTTTTTGTGTGGTGCTTTAAACTTTTGACTGCGGATTTCCAACAAGAAAACATCACCAAGCTACAGAAATGAAACAAAAAGTGGCCGCTACAATTCAATGAAGAAAAATGTAAAGTCATGCACCTTGGGAGGGGATATCCAGCATACCAATACCACATGGGAAACACTCCACTATCAACCACAGAAGCAGAGAAAAACCTGGGAGTATATGTTACCAGGCTACCAGTGAAGGCCAAATCCGAGCCAATCGCAGCGGGCGGGTAAATTACAAGTACTGGCACCCTCATTACCTCACCACCACCACCTTGCCCTTGCCACCCTCTTGCACGAGACTGTACTCCATAGACAATAAATTTATAATTATATGGCTTTGATCTACTCCAGCTTCCCTATGGTGTCTTAATCTTTTTATGCAAGAATCAATCAATACTGCTGGTGAACTATGGAACAGCCTGGCTTTACTTGTATCATCTTCATCCTAGAGCATAAATGCTTTCAAGATGGAAGTATCAACACCTAACCAAAAACTGAATTCCAGCTCTCTCATCTTCTTTTCTTTGTTCTATCTTCTGAGTCTTTAACTCCCAAACTAAGACCCCACACTCTTTTGTAGTTCTGTAGTTCTTGGGTGTTCTTTTCTGCCACATTCTCTATGCCTGTAAGACTTGACTGACCTAACCTATATACAGTTGGCACTGGAAAATCCTTCAAAATTGCCTTCCTCAGATATAAACATACTGCTGCTCCCTTCAACCATCATAATATTCATGCTCTTTGACCAATTCTTCAGATTTATTTCTGGTAAGTTTGGACGGGACCACCACTCATGCAATGATGTCAGTTTACCACAAATAAGCAGGCCTCCTCTTCCTTCCTTCTCTTGCTCTTTGGATATTATTATTTCCGACTGAATAATTCCATGATGACCTTTTAGTATTGATAACCATTTCCAATAGTGTGAACACTTTTTTTTTACAGCAGAGGAAATAGCTCATGGGCAAAAAACAAAAAAAAATAATGGAAAAAAAAGCCCGCTACTCACTGCTCCTATAGAAAGTGTTCAGAGGAGTGGCCGAAAGATAGGTCAATTTTGAGAGGAGAGGTGTCCTGATACCCTCCTCTTGAAAGGTTATCTACATCACATCTCATGTGATAAACAAGACTAGGAAATTGAAGTATCTATAAGAGTGAGCTGGTGCAAAGAAATTCAGGAGTTGAAAGTTTTCTGCTTAAAGTATATAGCCCTAGTTAGCACTGAGCAGGTTATTTTACTAGATATCTTTATGATGCAAAGACATAAAAAATAAAAGATAAATTTAGAATTGAAAAATACAAAAGGGTTGCAATGAATGTATATTATACCAACACAGAGGAGCTGAGTATAATATAAAACTAATATAAAGATCAAAACCAACTCACCTGACAATTTGTGCTGCAATATATGACATCACTGCAACATGTGAAGATGCCGGTCATTCCACACATTTTGCATATTGGCTGAAATCAAAAGAAAATATCCATTTAAAATGACAGCATGTATACTTAGTGCCTAAGGTCAGATGTCATAATAACTTGCTCTACAACAGGTTTTCCAGGAAAGAAAACAATTATAAACCATCCCCGCTATTCACTATAGAGTATTGAGCTATGGTGATAATGATGAAGACCAAAGGATATGTCACAATTTTTTAACTCGTAAAGCACGGCTGGCGGGAATTCCCACTTGGTCGGAGGATGGCAGGGTGTGGGAACTTCCATCATCTGCTGTTCAGCCAAAAGATACCGTTAAGAGGCATTTGTACTTCCCAACATCACACCTCCACCGTGCTGCAACCGAGGGTCTTCTTGTTTCTTTCATCAAGTAGATGAAAGATTGGCAGTGTTAAGGCGCTATGAACTATTTTGTTTTTGTCTGAAATTGCCACACAGGGCATTGCTGAAGAACACTGATTTCATAAAAATTTAGGGTCATAGCTCATGCTCTGCCAACAGAAAATTGCCCTTTAGCCCATCCTTTAGGGGTTAATAATTGTTTTCCTCATATATTATTTGGATCAAGACCTCAGAGTGGTAGGCTAAAGAACCAAAGGTTCCTTCTTTAAAATAAATTGTAACAACTGCATAACCACTCCATTTCTTTGTTGTATATCCTATACTAATTACAGTATGTTCAGATCTATTCAGTCAAAACTGAAAAGGGGAACCAGCCACTATCAGAGCTCACATAGAAGCCTCCACACAACCTGGGCCATTTGTACTCCTCATGTATCTGTTGCAAGTCTTGGTCAATTAAAAAGTCTGAAGTGGTCAGCAAATCTGGATTAATCAGACACAAGACAAATACACTCCCTACAAGTAATTAAAGAAACCTTTTCCCTAAATGCCACTAAACTGATACCAAAATCACTCTCTGATGACATTAAAAATAAAGCCCATCCTTATACTTGGCAAGAATATGGGCAAAATATTGCCTTACAAACTATGAAAATGTATGGTAAGAACCATTGAAAAATCATGCAGTAAAAATCCAGTTATCAACATCTGCATTATTGGCATGAGGACCTGGGCTTGTGTACCCATCACCACATTGGGAAGGCAGTGGCTGAGTGCTCAGCGTGTGGGTGTGGTGGGCCTGAGGACCTTGGTTCAAGTACTACTGCAGCACGATGATAATTTTAAACTATCACTGTGTGGCAAAAAAATTACCCAAATGCTGCCCAGATCTTCAATCAAGCCAGGAAGAGCCTGCAGCTGCTGTTGTTGCTAAGGAAATAATATATTATTTCCATTATATCTCAATCGTGTGTGTAAGTGTTTGTGTGTGGGGAGGGGTGTCTACGTCATCAAAAGGCACCACCAATCAAACCCAGCAGCCAATACCAGTTGGTCATGGAAATGATGGTAGGTGGAGTGTATTTGAAGCCCCTCATAAGGGGCAAGACTTAACTGGAAAGCCAAGTTTAATTTGACTATAATTATCTTAACCGTGCATATGACAGAAACAGCTGGTCTTGGTATGTAATCACTCTGACTGCCATACCATACCAGGTGGGGTACAGCTACTAAGTAAAACTTATTAAAACCTTGATTCTGTATTAGGCCTGGCTCCCATTGGTTCGACTACTCATGCATCCCCAGACCAATTATTATACATAGGCCTGGTCCTCGGCTATCATTTGCATGCAAAAGTCAGATGTTTCTGGAGTATGTGCAGATTAGGCAACCAGAGGCTATAGTCAAGCCTGGATGCCTAAATGGCACACCTGTGGGTGAGGCCCATTACTGCCCATGCATTGTGATTCTGCTTCACAAAAAATGAATACAAAGGATGGGCATTGTCGCTTAAAATTGAGCATTACCCCAAAACAAAGTTTAGTTTGAAGCAATACATATTTACAATTTTTCTAAGTAGGCTTTTCATAGTAATAAAATTGCAAATTACAAATCTGCAAAGTACAAGGATGGGAAGGATGGGCTGTACAAGGAAAGGTTCAGTCTTACCTCACCAGGTTCCTCTAGTCCAATTATATTAGGTGCAGACGCTGGTGATGGGCCACTCGTTGGTTGATTTATACTTGCATTATTTAATGAAGAAGTCTGAGTAGACTGGACAGATATCAGCCTACTAGTGTTACTTGGTACTGTGAAATTAGAGACAGGTTGGAGGGGAAGGCCACCAGTTTTCTCCCCTGTTTCTGGAGCAAGTGGTTGGACCTGATGAACATACTTAATCAGATTACCCGAGGAGTTCATGGGTCGAACACTGATTGCGTACGTTGCTTTATCATTGCCAGTGTTGATTAATACTGATGAATTAATATTTTGGGGGGAAGATACTACAATTCTATTTGTGGCTGAGGTAGCAATGTGGGTAGCCATAGGGATATTTGGTACAACTTGGGCATTGGTCCAGCTGTCACCACCACTGCTCTTCCCTGGTGCACTGCAAGCACCTGATGCAGCTCCTCCTGTTTAGGAAGAAATTCATAAATTACTAAGTATTATGGGGAGTAACAAATTTATGACCTATCATGTACTACTTCTACTCTGCCATAGCTTGGACTTCCTGTACACACACACACACACACTAGACTAGACTAATTTGGTAAATTAAAAATGTGGTTGGAGTGGGTGATGGACTGACTAAGTGGCTGGAAGACTTCATAACTAACAGGGAAATGAGGATGATAATCAGGGACAGGGTTTCCAACTGGTGCCCTGTGATGAGTGGAGTCACACAAGGTTCGGTGTTGGCACCAATAATGTTTGCTGTTTATATAAATGATATGGTGAATGGAATGTCCAGCTATGTGAGTTTGTTTGCAGATGATGCAAAACTATTGAAACATGTGAATAATGTAAAAAATTGTGAGGCATTGCAAAGGGACCTAGATAGAATATGGGAGTGGAGTGGTACATGGCAGATGGAGTTCAACCTTGGAAAATGTCAAAAAAAATGGAGTTTGGTAGGAGTGGCAGAAGATACGAATATGATTACAAGATGGGAAGTGAGACAATATGCAAAGGAATGAGGAAAAAGATTTGGTAGTGACTTTCAGAGAACATGTCACTGGACAAACACATCAACAAGATAACGGGACAAACTCTAAATTTGCTGAGGAACATAAGGACAGCATTTGTGTACTTGGACGAGATGATGAGGAAAATAATAGTCACAATGATAAGGCCAAGGTTGGAGTATGCAGCAGTGGTCTGATCTCCTCACAAAAAGAAAAACATAAGGAAGCTGGAAAGAGTGCAGAGAGTGGTAACTAAGATGGTACCAGAACTTCAAGATCGGATTTATGAGGAGAGACTCAATAGCATGGGGCTCACAACCATGGAGAGAAGAAGAGAAAGAGGGGATCTGATAGCAGTGTACAGGGTGGCAAACGGAGTGGAGCATTTGTACAGAGAGGACCTGTGTGTGTGTGGAACGAGAGAGTAACAAGAGGACATGGAAAGAAGTTGAGGGCGACCAGGTGTAGGAGAGATGTGAAAAAGTTTAGCTTCCCCAAATAGAAGCATTGAGCTATGGAATAGACTGTAGGAGGTGGTTTGTGCAAGAAACATTCATGATTTTAAGGAAAAGTTGGTAAGCGTGGATTTTTTTTTTTTTTTTTTTTTACGTCTCCACCTATTGCGCCAGGCTTGAGGGGCCTGGATGGTATTCGGCCCCACCCCATCATGGCGCAGGCAAATGTTTATAGTGGTGCCATCTTCTCTTGGCTCGTGCTGCCCCCCGGAACTCGTTCTTGATTCTTGGACGGTTTCCTCTAGAGTCCGGGTTGATGAGTGGTCTTCAGAACAGCATGTGGGTAGTTTTAAGCCACTTGGTGGTGACTGAAAAATCCGAGGTGGTAGCGTGGGGATTTGAACTCGTGTCGTCCATCACGTGGTGAATGTGGGCCCAGCACGCTACCACTTCAGCCACGAGCATAGTTCTTTTCCTGTATGTCACAACTTGGTAAACACACACACACACACACAAACACAGGGAGGACAGAGGACAGAGAACAGAGGAAGATTGTGAGGAGCTGCAAAAAGACCTGGACAGAGTGTATAGATGGAGCCAGTTATGGGGGATGGAATTTAACCCGTTCACAACGGCCGGTTCAAAACAGTGTCCCGCACCATATCCGAGATCGCCGTGCGCGCCAAATTTCAAATGTCGCTATTGAATATAACAAGTTTTCAGCCATAAACTCAACATAATCATCATGTGTTATATATGAAAACATGCAGAATTAAATGGTGCACATAAAGAACCATAAATTAATTGATAATTCTGATATGAAAGCATAAATATAGAGATAAAATAACTCGTATATTAGCTAAAGCAAGCCAGGACGCAGTATGCGCATCCTCAGATATGGTACGGGGCACGCAAGGACACAGTATACACATCCTCGTGTTGAAGGGGTTAATAGAAATACTCATTTTTGTTACCTTTCACTGTTGTAGAAATACTTGGAGGCTGTCCTTGCACTTGCTGATACTGCCGGATGTATGCTGCTTGAGCATTGTGAACCTCTGGTGCAAACTGAGTATTGCTAGAAGGCTGGAATGAAACCTGTGGCTGTTGATTATGTGGTCGCTGCTGTGGCTGTTGATTTAGTGGTTGCTGATGTTGCTGCTGATTCTGTGGTTGTTGCTGTTGATTTTGCCTGAACTGCTGCTGCTGGTACTGACTTTTCTGATTTAGAAGCTGCTGCCTTCCCTGAACATGTTGATGGTATGATGGTACAGACACCTGTATCCCCTGTGATGTTTGTTGTGGTTGCTGCAGGTGTGTTTGTTGTTGCTGATGTTGCAATTGCTGGTGTTGTTGTTGGTGGTGCTGGTGCTGCTGCATTTGCAATTGCTGCAGGTGTGGTGGTTGTTGTTGTTGTTGGTGCTGCTGCTGTTGTTGTTGTTGGTTTTGCTGCTGCTGCTGTTGGTGGTTCTGCTGCTGCTGCTGTTGGTGGTGGTGCTGGTGTTGTTGCTGGTGGTAGTGCTGTTGTTGCTGTTGGTTTTGCTGCTGATGTTGATGGTTCTGCTGTTGTTGTTGTTGATTAGGCTGCTGCTGCTGCTGCTGTTGTTGGTGGTGGTGGTGTGGCTGCTGTATTGCTGTAAGAATAGGTTTTCGTGGCCTATAGAAACGTAAACTTTGCGCTGGTGTTTCTTGAGAAGTTTTGTGGCCTGCCGGTAATGACACCGGATTGCTGATGCGGTTGGGTCTTTCTGTTTTACCCCCAATCACAACGGGACGGTCCTGAATGGTGGGTGGGCGAGGGGCCATACGGCACACCGTGTGACTAGACACCGGAGTCTGTTGGCCAGGAATTACCACAACATTTGGAGGTGACGGTTGGTCTATGATTGACATGCCTTGTCTTGGCTGATGACTAGTTTGAGGATCAGATGTAGAGGAACAATTCCCTGAACCACCTTGTGAGGAAAAGACGGTTGTTGGTGCTTGTGCAACAATCCTGAAATAGAAATTTCTATTTGTTATATTATTTTAAAGACCTTAATGTGTAAATTACTTTAGCTACAAAACTTTATAAGACTTAATTGTTATGATTTTCATTATGCATAGCTATATGTTCAAGGCAAAAAACAAATTCAGAAAAATAACAACTTCAGCTTCTCTCAAAAAAAATTCCTAGGCCTACAATTACAGGTCTTTCACTATTTTTCTTAAAGCTCATAACAATCTACCCATCTTTGTTATAACTATTTACACAGCAAATTACTTGTTTCTGAGACAATAAAAGTTTTTTACACTTTATCTTTCCACTGTCTTTCCCTGCCGTTTTGCTACGAGCTGGGAGTTCTCGTGTTACTGTCATGACACACTGCCACACACCGATACCATGCACAACAAAATGGGTTACAAGTATCAAAATGAATCAAATTTGATGTTGGATTAAAACTACCCCCTAATGGAGGCCTTTATCCACCATGCTATGGGGGCTTCAACCCTAATGCCCTGCTACATTTTAGTGGGAAAAAAACAAAAACAAGTAATTTGCAACACAAATGGTATGAAGAAAAGTTGACCACCTGGGTTCATCATCATCATTTTATAGACGCCTGCTCCTAGGAGCTACACCAGGGGATAGCCACAGCAGAAGAGTTTCCAACTTTCTCTATCCAGACACTCCCTCCTTGCCTGCTCAAAGTTTCTCAAGGATCTTTCCCCCCTCTCCCTAATGTACTCTTGCACCCTATCCCTTCATTTCACTGGAGGTCGTCCTCTAACATTCCCTCCCTCTATCTCACTCACATACACCCTTCTGGTCATCTTACTCTCCTCCATTCGCTCCATGTGACCAAACCACTTTAAAGTCTGTCGCTTCACTTCTTCCCTTCACCCCTGTGACACATTCCAAAACACTTGTACACATTTTCATTACTCATTCCATCCATTCTACTCACACCACAAGCAGTCCTCATATAACTCATTTCCACTGCCTGCACTCTAGACCTCTGACTTTAATTCCAGGCCAACGTTTCATTTGCATATGTGAGGGTTGATACTATTATTGTATTTCTCAAATCCCTCTTTACTTCCATGTTCACACTTCTGCCATTCATGATTCATCCCAAAGACCCTACCACCCTTCTTCCTTGCAATGCCCTTTCTTTATCTCTCCCTCCATACCACCATGTTTACACATAACTGATCCAAGGTACTTAAAACTCATTGACCTCCTCCATTTCTTTACCATTCAAAATTATTTTACATTCTTTTTCACATACAGTTCCCACTCTATATGGGAATACAAAATCTACAAACTCATTTCTACTTCGCTCACAAACCATCACTTTACTTTTGTTGACATTTACTTTCAGCTTTCTCCTTTTACAGACACTATAAAAAACAATGACCAAATTTTGTAAGTCACTGAGTTAAGTTGGTTAAAGGCTTGATTAACACCCAAATATATGTAACACCTCACCTTTTTGTTTGAACTTTCCTCAGTGCTATCCTGGGAGGAGTATCAGCTGGAACTGCAGCTGCCTGTGGTGAAACATGAGTATTATGATTTGAGATTTTTGGGAAAAATAAAAGTTGAAATGTAGTGGCCCCCTTTGACTCCCTGTGGCAATGGGCCTGTCATGGACTCACAGTAGGGTTTCAGAGAGGTGAGACTTGACAGACCAGTTTCAACTACAGAATTTGGCACTCAGCACCAACAGGAGTAATTCATAGAGCGGCACCTCTTCCCAACAAGACCCAACAAAAGCTTAATCTAAGAGCAAGTAAGTTATTTATCTTTAAAACAATTTAATTATTAAAACCAAAAGGCAGATGATGAAAAATTTCCAGTTGAATTCTTTAGAGGTTCTGAAAGGCAGACAAATGGCAGTCAACTTGCTCCATGGGTGATAACAGCTGTCTGATTGTGGGGATCATCTGGTGCCTCTACATATTATTTTTATCACTGGCCACTCTAGGGTGGAAA
This sequence comes from Eriocheir sinensis, assembly GCF_024679095.1. Lineage (NCBI taxonomy): Eukaryota > Metazoa > Arthropoda > Malacostraca > Decapoda > Varunidae > Eriocheir > Eriocheir sinensis. Next base: position 22,138,526 of record NC_066512.1, read on the forward strand.
TTCGGATGAGGAGGAAGGATAACAGCAATGAACCATTCAGCTATGGTTCTGATGGTTCTCTCTTGAAGGAAATGTTTGATTTTGATTGATTTTGCTGAAGACTAAATAATATTCTAATAATAATGCTTTTCACCAAAGTGGACTAAGTTATTCTGCTGCATAAGTAATTATTATTTTCAATTTTGCCACTCTTCATCTGCATCAATATCACCTGATAAGTATGTGTATGTCAGCTCTTAACAAATTTGCACTTTTAAAATTTGTTGCACCTGTACTTTATTTTGTCATTATTGCATGAACTCTAATGTCATCCCATAGCAGCATGTGGTAAGTAGAACCAAGATGTTCACATACTGTAATGTTACAAGGAAGAATCAACAAAAGTATGGTAGGGCAAACTTGACAATACAATGTTATTATGAGCACATATACTGACCTTTTCAGTTAATTCATTTCTTTTGGTGCCAAAGTTTCTTATGTTGGCAGCAGAAATTACATTAATAGACATTTTTTCACTAGAAGAGTTCATCAAAACTTGACTGTTTGCACTGTTGCTCACTGGCACTGGGGAGTTGAGGGATGTCGGTGTTAGGGAAGGGGTGTCTAGGGACACAGCTGTCACCTGGGAGGCAGGCTGACCAATATTTACTGTAAAATAAAAATAAATTATTCTACATGTCAGGTTCCTTAACAGAAATAAATGTACATTTCTTATAACAAGAATTTCTGAAAGCTTCAGAACCCATATGCAAGAAAGCTTTCAAAGGCAACAGGTGACCTAACACTATCATATTAATATTGCTGTTGCTACTGCTGTTATTACTAGGAACACTGCTACTATTACTACTCTGTGCTTCCCCATCACCAGCCACCACACCTGCCTGGTCATCCATTAAAGCCCCAGCCTTCGTTTCAACCCCAACCTGCTCTCATTTGAATCCTCAAGCACTTTCATGAAACCTCCGTGAGGATGCACACACACAAAAAAATGCGTGCACACACAAACACACACACATTCTCTCTCTGTAATATGTATACAGACAGCCCCCCCCTTTATAATAGTTTCTGTAACAAGCATTCACTTCAATGAGCATCACATTTTACTACCCTCTGCTCATTTGACCAAAGCCAAATTTTCACTGATCTTTTCCACGTTCTATCAGTCAGCTTATTCCCACTAACTACACTCCCTCTTGACACACACACTTATTCTCTCCTCCTCCTCCACAGCATCATTAACCTCATTATCATGCAGGCAACATTTAATTTTTCAGGACACCCAAATGCCCTGCCACCATCCCCGGGCAAACAAGTTGTTACTGTTACCGTTGAGGAGGTTTCAGGCCCCGCTCCACTGCCAGCGCAGCGCTCCGCAGGGCTGTCAACAATTATGTTAGCCTCGATAATAATCCTCGATATGCACTTATTCACAACGTCGTAGTGAGTGATTGAGCGAGTCTTAATTGTTTACATGGATAGTTACAGTAGCCTATGACAAATAACCATTATTTTATTTTCCATTTAGCTGATGTTTTCTTTATAGTATCACAATCTAATGTCCAACGATTATTTCCAACTCATTGAACATTTAACACTCAATATATCTTCAAGTTTCAAACACCAATTAACAGCCAGGATCAGTTATGTTGTGAATTCTCTCAATTTCGGTCTGTAGAACTACACACATTGGTCATTCACCGAGTGGTTGATTTCAGCCTTCTTGTACCTCACACAATTTATGCATTTCCTCTCAGCCATGGTGCACTCCCTTGATTTATGATCCCCAGCACATTTGAAAGATTTTGGGGCTCCTCCATTATTCTTGGCAGAGCAGTTGGCCTCAAGATGGCTGTATCTTTGACAATGATAACATATGACTGCATGGTATCTATCTCTCACAGTGTACACTCCCCATTCTAGTTTTATCTTGTCATGATGCTTGTGGATCAGCTCCCTAACAGTTTGGTCACATTTCAAAATATAGTGCATTGTGCCATCAGCAGCAGGCTTATTGAAAATCTCCTCTATTTTCCCCACAACCCCAGGAATTGAGTGTAGGAACTCGTCCCTGTTCAACAGTCTCAATTATATATATATATATATATATATATATATATATATATATATATATATATATATATATATATATATACGCGGCCTATTGCGCCGTTTGGCTTTTTCACTGGCGGGGCCTAATGGTCGGCCCAGCCCATTGTGGCGCAGGCGAGTGTTTATAGTGGCGCCATCTTGTTTTGGCTCATACTGCCCCCAGAGCTCATCTTGGAGCCCCTCTTTGGAGAGGTAATCTAGAGTCTGGGTTGATAGGTGGTCTTCAGGGCAGCATGTGGGTAGTCTTGGGCCACTCAGCAGTGACTGAAAAATCCCAGCTGTGTGGTGGCCAGGATTCGAACCTGCGTCCCTCCTGGATCTACCAGATGCGGCACCGGCACACTAACCACTCAGCCACCACCTCCCCGGTCTCCTCCTTAAGCACATTGCAGAGCTTGATCTTTGGCCTTAACCCCTTGATTACTGATAGCGTACCATTGTACTTCATATAAAATCTTGGCTAAGGAACCGATGAAGTACATGCGTATGTCATCGCTCATTGACAATACACAGGACTTAATTTTTTTCGGTTTGAATAGGTTTTAGGACATAGAGACAAATTGACCAGTTGGCACCTTGTGTTTCAAGGATGTTGGGGACATTGGCCTTGGGGGGTACAATCTGAAGCCTGGGGGTGGTGGCGGGGCAGTGTGTGATTGCCACGTGTCGCGTCATGGCATCTTCTCCATCCGATAGTGATTCTGAGCACAATATGACTCTTGAAGGTGACTTGCAAGAGTCAGATGATAATGAAACTCAATCAGAAGGCTTCAAAAGTGACTCGGATGAAGACTATTTGCCAGAGAATGACAGTGAGGCGAGTAGTGACGAGGAAAATGTGATGAGAATGGTGACGATGAAGAAACACCACACAGCCCTGCACTCCTTTACACTCGTGGCTGATCCTTTGCTGATCATCGTCCTGGCACTGTTCCTGCCCTAATTGAGGATTTTTCTGGTGTTCATCCTCATGTACCAAGGAATGACATGAGTGCTTTGGACTTTTGATTTAAATAGTATACATCTCGTGAACAAAATCTATCAGAACACGAGAAAAAAATACATAAATGACTAAATATGGATGTAAGGATAAATATAAACTACCCCCACGAAATTAGGAGAAGCGCGAACAACTTGGTGCGGGAGAGGGGGGGTGGGAAACATGGGGATTACGGAGTCAGTAATGAAGGGGTTGATATTCCCACATTTTTTGTGCTAACTTGCTCTACATTTTTTAATTTCTGAGCTGCTTCATTCCTTATATTCTCATCATCAAAGTTCATAACAATGTTACCTCCATTTGTGAATCTTGAATCAGTAATCTGAATGCCTTGTAATGCCTAGGAAACTTCATTTTTCATCTCGGTAGCCTTTTTATCTTGATCAGAGGCCTTCATGACAAGGAGATGCTTCTTCCTCCTCGCATTTTTTGGCATGTAGTAGCAATAAGGCCAGGAGTGAGATTAAGCATATATTCATTTTGAAATGTGACGAGCGCCCTTATTCTTGCAAAGTACAAGGACGAATTCTTCTTGATATATTAGTACTCTTCTATATTAAGCATCAGATTAACAGGAATACAGGCCAATGATCTGGTAACTCAGGGTGATATTTGGTGTGAAAATGGTTGAAAACCTATGACAGACTTTCAAGAGACCTCTGAAAATGAAACTGACCTTGCATACGTATTTTGGAAAATCCTTGGCCATAATCCATTTTTTTTCTTCAGATGAGTGACAGTAGGAACGGATGGACATGTTTTGTGTGCACTCCTGAAACTGCTGACTCGACAATGGCAAGCAGCAGGAGCAGAACTCTTGAGAGATGTGTGTTGTGTTTGTCAAGACTTTGCAGGCGATAAGGGGATTGCATGCTGTTCGTGCCCTAAGTGGTGTCATGTGAAGTGTGCTCATCTGACAGGGAACAAGCAGGATACTATACCCAAAATAATCTGGGTGTGTTTGCCATGCTTACACAAGGCATCTTTAGCAACCAATATTGAGGAGAAATTGGATGAATTTAAGCAAGAATTATCTAAAGAAATATTATTTGTGAAAGATGAAGTTGAAACTCTGGCGCTCAGTGTGAAAGAGAAGTTGGGCGAGGTGGCAGATGAGCTTTGCACTGACAAGACAGTTATCTGGTGCCAGTTGGGCTGATGTAGCAAAGCAGAGGAAGAAGCATCTCCTTGTCGTGAAGGCCTCTGATCAAGATAAAAAGGCTACCGAGATGAAAAATGAAGTTTCCCAGACATTACAAGGCATTCAGATTACTGATTCAAGATTCACAAATGGAGGTAACATTGTTATGAACTTTGATGATGAGAATATAAGGAATGAAGCAGCTCAGAAATTAGAAAATGTACAGCAAGTTAGCACAAAAAATGTGGGAGAATTAAGGCCAAAGATCATGCTCTGTAATGTGCATATGGAGGAGACTGGGGATAAAATAACTGAGACATTGGTAAACAGAAATGAGTTCCTACACTCGATTCCGGAAATTGAGGGGAAAATTGAGAAGATTTTCAATAAGCCTGCTGCTGATGGCACAATGCACTATATTTTTAAATGTGACCAAACTGTTAGAAAGCTGATCCACAAGCATCATGACAAGATAAAACTAGAATGGGGAGTGTACACTGTGAGAGATAGATACCATGCAGTCATATGTTATCATTGTCAAAGATACAGCCATCTTGAGGCCAACTGTACTGCCAAGAACAATGGAGGAGCCCCAAAATCTTTCAAATGTGCTGGGGATCATAAATCGAAGGAGTGCTCCATGACTGAGAAGAAATGCATAAATTGTATGAGGTACAAGAAGCCTGAAATCGACCACTCGGCAAATGACCAATGTGTGTAGTTTTTCAGACTGAAATTGAGAGAATTCGTAACATAACCGATCATGGCTATTAATTGGTGTTTGAGACTCTAAGATAAATTGAGTGTTAAATATTTTGTTAGTTGGAAATAATCATTGGACATTAAATTGTGATACTATAAAGAAAATATCAGATAAATGGAAAATGAAATAATGGTTATTTGTGACAGTATAAAAAGGAAAGATATTATGATTTGTACAAACCAAATCATGACCAAGTGACTATAATGATGCCAAGTTTATTTAAAGGTTATGAGCAAGCTATCCATGAAAAGCAATTAAGACTCACTCACTACGATGTTGTGAATAAGTGCATATCGAGGATTATTATTGAGGCTAACATCATAATTGTTGATGGCCCTGCGGCAGTGGAGCGGGGCCTGAACATCACCAACGGTAAAAAGTTAATGGAAACTAAAACTGTCATGCCAGCTAAGGTCTAGTGACACTAAAAACTACTTACCAGGAGAGATGGCCTCTGCACCTCGCTGTTGATCACTAGGCTGCTCGTCTTCAGACAGCTCCTTCCAGCCACTCATTGCATCTATCAACTTTTTTATATTCATGTCCAGCCCTTTCTTTTGCTCTTCCAGTGTTTCAATTTTCTTATTATACTCCTCTTTAACCTGCCTGATTTTATCTTCCAAATCATTCCTCGTTGTTGTTAGTTCTTGGAATTGAACAGACATTTGTTTCAGGGACTTTGGAGGTTTTTCAATAGAACTAGTTGCCACTTTATTCAGGTCATTGCTACTCTTTCCTTGATCATCAACTCTGACTGGATCAAGGTTTAATCTACTTGGTGTTTGATTTTGATTACCAACCTCTACAGAGACATTGTCTACTACACTAATATCTTCATCAGAGTTCTTATCATTTTCAATAGATGTTGGGATAGTACCAGCAATATTCTCAACTGAGTTCTTAGTATTTTCATACGAGTGGACATCTACAACAGTAACCTCCCCTTGGGGCGCAGTGTCCTTATTCACCATGAGAGTGGCGTTACCTGTGTGACTGATCTTAGCCAAAACCCCAGGACCAGTTTGGGTTTGCAGTGGCTTGTGTGTTTGAGAGGTGGTGGGAACTGAGGACTGTTTACTTGAACAGTACTGTTGATTTGCAATATTCATGGGAATTACTACCATTGGATGTTCATTCACATCATTTTCTAAATGCACAATTTGCTGATCTTTTCGCAGCTTCTTGTTTCCTACATCTGAATTATTGTTTCCGAAGGAACTGTCTTTTCTTTTTGATCTGTTGACATTTTCAGCAACTGTTGTCACATCACAGTCATCAACATTGGATTCTGCTGACAAAGAATGAACCGACTCAATGTGGCAGATATCCTGCGAGGGAGGATTTTCAAAAATGACAGTTGAATCAGACTCATCAGAATCACATAACAACTCAGATCTTTCACCATGGTTATTTGCATTTACTCTACTAGGTGCAGCATCCAGTGTATTTAAGGATTCCAATCCTGAATCCATGGCATCGTCAGATGGAGGATTTGAGCTTTCATTTTCAATATATCTCACTAGACTTTCCTTTACTTTCATATTCATAATTTCTGAATTAGACTTAGAAGTTTCAATGGTTGATTTTTTTCCTGGGGATGATGCTGTTGATGGTTTGTAAGGAGATAACCGAGGCAACGCACTGGACAAGTTATTACCACCGACTGTTGATACACTATGATGATCTAACTTATCTTTGAGATGTGAAGGAGATTCTTTATTCTCTATTTCTTTAGTAGCTTTGGAGTTTCTTATGTAATCTCTGGAGAGTTTATACAAAAAGGCTTTATGTTCAAATGTTTTCCTTGCTGTTGACATTAACTTTGGATGTGCCTTTAGTGTGCCCTTTTTTCTCTTTCTACGTAACTTCACCACTTTTGTTTTGACTTCCTTGCCACATGTGGGATCATTTAGGTCTGGTAGGTAGTCAGAATTAGAAGAACTCCCATCGGATTCTGATTCTCCTTCAGTTGGTCCATTTTCACTTTCTTCTTTCTCTTGGCTGTCCGTTCTGAGAGGCTTCAAGCTTGTAGAGGTGGAGGTTGAGTAATCTGCAGACAAGATATCTTTCTTATCATCAGCAGTCTGTGTTCCAAGCCAATTTTCATCTTTCTTCGGAGACTCAAAGGGAATGCTTGGTGTATTCTTCTCAAGAGGAACCTTGCTCACAGGGGATACACTAGGCTTGGGATCATTTGTACTCTGAAATCTGAAAAGAAAAAAAAAACCATTTGTCTTCTGGTCCATGACATATGAAAAAAATATATATAGGAACAAAAGAAACAAGAAATATTTCATCTATCTATTCTGATCCCCATTCCATGGAACTCACTCAGGGGGGTGGCCACTGTAAACAAGTCCTTTTTTCTCTTATCCATACACTCCATTCTTGTAAGCTCCAGTTCCCCCATTTTCTCAAGAAATCTATCGTCCCTTCTTCATATTTTACTATGGGCCATCTCTTGCACTCACAGTATCAACTGTGCCCATGCAAACTTGTCAGTTCTTTGTTTCCCATTTTTATCCAAATAGCCAAGTCAGCTGAGCATTTTGTGCATTACCACTTACTGTACTCCATAATTTGTCCCATCTCCCTAACTAGATCCAAAAAAGTCTTCCATAAACACAATCACTGTGTCACGGTCTGCCTCCATGACACACCGTTTTCCCTGATGACGGTACGTTTTCTTTCAGTGTCAGTATGACTCATTCCTCGATGTACCAGTAATCATGTGAGTGTCATGCTCACTAAAGCTTATTTAATGTTGCAGGATGTCCAGAGGTGTGCCTTGCTGTCCCTGGCTCGCCATACATCCTACTAATGTTATGTTTATTCCACAGCTGCATCGGATGGGTAGTATCTACTTGTTGCGCGGACGGAGACCTGTGCCCCGCGGCTGGCGCAGAGTTGCCAGGCAGTGTGTTCTTATGTAAATACATGCATGCGCGGCCAACCCGCCAGTCTAAACTCCGCCCACATAAGCACGTAGATCAACTATAACAAACACACACACACACGCCAGGTTCCCATGATAGATGTTTCTGTCAAACAGAAATGATTTCACCATTTCCAAGTGTGTATGAAATTATATGGCGAGTGATTCACATGAATCAAACATACCTAATGGAAGGAAGAGCAGTGTTCAAGACAATGCATGTGTGTGTGTGTGTGTGTGTGTGTGTGTGTGTGTGTGTGTGTTGTTAGTTGATCCACGTGCTTATGTGGGCGAAGTCTAGACTGGTGGGTTGGCCGTGCACGCGCCGTATTGATATGAGAACTGTAGGGACAGAGGAACCACAGGGACGCCACACTGGCACTGCCTCACACTCACGCCTTTTCTAATTATAATCTACCTAAACCTAGCATAACCTTGACACACTACTCTCCCCATTCACCTTGTTGACACTTCAAGCATCTCCCAGTAACCCATCTCCATTCCCTGGTTTCTGGAGCCTGAACATGAAATTAGTCAGAGATCTTGGATTCATTAATGTTTTACTCAATCTGAAAACAAGTTGGAGATGGCTTAAAATAAGGCAGGAGCACTTACCTATTATGTCTCTCAGTGTACTTCTGAATAGTATCTGATGAGAGCCTTTTGACCACCACTTTTGGAAGGATGCATAGTGAGTGCTGGCGTCCTGCTGACTGATGAAGAGTCAGCACTGACTGCATAAAGTCCCTCATCTTTTTGACAGTCATTTCTGAAAGTGTGAACATGACCATGAGTGGTAGAGTTTTAAAAGTAAAATGATCCTTGTAGTTTGATTTCTATGAAAAACAAGAGGGCAATAAGTTATCCTGCTTTTTAAAATAAACTGATTAAGATATCCAACTAAGGATTGTTTTTCAAAATAATATCCACAATTCTGTATTTTTTGTAACTAACATTACACATGGTTCTTACTTTACATTTAGGTTCATGGAAAGGTTATATCAATCGAGCTTAGCTGAAATTATATTTAATAAAAGATAATGGCAATGGGTTTAGTTGCATTTCATGAAGACATGAAAACAAAAGCTGTTATAGTGTGATTTCACTCAGGGTGAATTATTCTCAGTCGACTGCATAGGTGCTCAATCATACCTGGCCATATCCGAGGGGGCAAATGAAGGAAGAGAAGAGTCTAGCGTTGTGGTGGGCTGCACATGCAGAATGTTCACCAAGCTACTTTTATCTTAGCCAAAATAGCATTAGCACTAAAACCATCCTTATGTGAAGGATGTATTAGCCTGAGATATAATACACTTTGATCCCATATATTGCATAATCACACAGTTTTGAAATTTGCCATCAAGTTTTGGGAGAAACATTTGAAGAAATGCAGCTGTGACTTATGCTATCCAGAGATGCACGAACATACAACATGCGCCCCCATGTTGTTGTACATGCCATAACATGGTGATGATTAACAGGTGAAGTGCACTTGCTTTTTTCATTTTAGATTCTTGCATAATAATACAACATTAGTTTAAGAGTTCTGGTATAAAGAAATTATAAAAGAAAACCAACAAAGACTTAGAAAAAAAAAAGGCTGAAAATGCAATAAAAGGTGTGACAGATTATATTCTGTAAACAAAGCAGCAAAGATATACAAGGTGAACAAAGCAACACTTTTATAGCACTTGAAAGACAATGATGATGATGACACAAGTGATATAAGAACATAAGAACACAGGGAGACTGCAAGAGGCCGAGTGGCCTACACAGGGCAGCTCCAGAATCCTCTCCACTACTCACGATGGGTGAGGTGTAGTTTCAGGGGTTACAGATAGAGGCTTGATCCTTGTTTACCTTCGGTACGGGTGTACGCTCCAGTACCCAGTCTCCTTACTGCACCCACACCTCACTACCACCTGTCATCCTTGACCATGTAGCTATCCAGTCTACTCTTAAAACAAGCTATTGTCCCTGCACTAACTATGTGATTGCTTAGTCTATTCCATTCCCCCACCACCCTATTACTAAACCAATGCTTGCCTATTTCCCTCCTAAATCTATACTTTTCTAATTTAAATCCATTACTGTGTGTTCTATCCTGCTGGCTAATTCTCAGAACTTTACTTATATCACCTTTGTTGTAACCCTTGACCCATTTGAATACTTCTATCAGAACTCCCTGCACTCTTTGTCTTTCTAGCGAATGTAAGTTGAGATGTTTCAGCCTATCTTGATATGGGAGGTTCCTCAGTCCCTGAATCATCTTGGTCATCCTCCTCTGAACTGATTCTAGCAAGCTGATGTCCATTCTGTAGTGTGGGCACCAAAACTGGACAGCATAATCTAACCAGCGCTAAATAGAGTCTGAGGATGACCTCTGCACTTTTGTTAGTTAGAAGAAGTCAGTGAACTGCTCCCAAAACGTGCACGTGTTGGTCATCCTTTTGGCTTCCCCAGGGAATGTGAAAAACGGCTTGCTGAATGTTTGACAGTGATGGCAAAATGGGGATTTGGAGTCACTCCAAATGAGATTTGAGACTATGTTAAGGACTTTATAACAGGAAAAAGAAGGAAAATATAGAATTGGTGAAAAATTAAACAAACACTTTAAATTTGTCGACAATAGTGCACGGGAAGGTTAGGTGTATTCTATTCTGAGGAAGTGGTAGTACCTCGACAAAAGAAGCTTCTGCTCTGAAAAAGAAACAGACAGATTGCAGCCAGTAACCCGGGAGTTATCTCATTTGCAGAGGTGAGAGGCTGTGGGGAAGTTGAAAGTGGAAAGGTAGCTATGACCTATAACATCTGTGCGATTGTTCTCATGTCGGGTGATTCGGTATTGGAACTCCTTGCCCTCTGATGTGGTTAATGCTTCCACCCCTACAGTTATTTCTGAGTGATGAACTGTCCTCCTTTTAATACCTTTTCTAACTACTTCTTTTATAACTTTTAATTCTATGGTCATTTCTAATATCATGATAAGCTGAAGTTATGTCATTTAAATTGGAAGACACACTCAACCAGTCACTAGATGGTAGTTGTATTAGTAGTGTTGACCGCTCGCACGACTGAATACCAGGTGAGAATACCAATATTGCTCTCAACCACAATTTCTACCATTCAGCTGATTCACATTTTCAGTCAACAAATTCCCTTTCAACCACAATTTCTACCGTTCAGTTGATTCTCGCTTTCAGCCAACAAATTCTCTTTCAACCACAATTTCTACCATTCAGTTGATTCACATTTTCAGCCAACAAATTCTCTTTCAACCACAATTTCTACCATTCAGTTGATTCACATTTTCAGCCAACAAATTCTCTTTCAACCACAATTTCTACCATTCAGTTGATTCACATTTTCAGCCAACAAATTCCCTTTCAACCACAATTTCTACCATTCAGTTGTTTCACATTTTCACCCAACAAATTTCTTTCAACCACAATTTCAACCATTCAGTTAATTCACATTTTCAGCAAACAAATTCCCTTTCAACCACAATTTCTACCATTCAGTTGATTCACATTTTCAGCCAACAAATTCCCTTTCAACCACCATTTCGACCATTCAACCAGAATTTACCGGGGTCCTCAAACCACCACCCAACCATACTACCAACATCCCTTTACTACCTGGTGCGGGGGCCGTGTAGGCTTCGGCAGTGAGTCAGGAGGTGCTCTGGTGTGAAAGGCGAAAAAATGGCAGCTTGGGGGTCGATGTTGTGGCTGCTGTGGCGAACAAGACAACAAATATGGCTGCGCTTGTGTTTGTTTGTGGTGTTGGCTCAGCGTTGCCAGCTCCGGGGATCAGCCTTTGGTACGGGCCCCTCGATTCCTCCTCATGACGTTTTTTTAGGCCTTTTTCACTTATTTTGCTTATTTTTGGTTCATTTATCGTTGGTTGTTGCTGGTCTGCTTGCCTTTTCACTCTCCTGTACGACTTATTTAATGTGATCTATCGTTACAGTTTCACACACCCGATCTATTCTCCTTGGATGTCTATATTTACTTTCACTTAATTATATTTTCTATTTTCTGGCTTTTTCTTTCACTTACCAATTGCTAGTCTGCCTTTTCACTCTCCTGTACCACTTATTTAATGTGATCTGTTTGGTTCACCTCCTTGGATGTAATCCCGTACACTTTAATTCACTTATTTCTAGTATATTCTTCTCTATTTTCTGTTTTTTTTCACAATTACTACCAGTTGCTTGGTATTAAAAAAGGCTCTCGCAGAAATTGTTGGGGTGTCAATGGGTAGTTTTATGACCGTGGAGGTGAGTTTTTAACTTATTAATCATGGAGGTCTGCGCTTTGAACTGGGAAAAAAATGACAACCGGACATATCTCCTCTTGTGGCATTGAAAAACGTTTGTGATAAAAGCAGGAAACGTTTAACTGACAATACGATCGAGTCCATATGGGCCATATTTATTAAACATTTCGTTGCCCAAACGCAGACATATTTAACACTATACAAGGGCTTTTGTATAGGAGTTGCATGTGGGCCTTACCAGTAATAATTTTTTGACCCTTATGGAAGTCGATCTGCTAAGGCTTCTAAACCATAAACTCTAAAAACACAGATGAGAACGCATTTTATCTTCTTTTAGGCCTCTATAGTAATAATGATAATAATGATATACGGGGTGTATAATTTATATAGAGGCAAAGTTAAGGTGGATTTTCCTGAATTGTGGGAGTCTGACAAGGCTTCTGAACCATGGACTATAATAAACACACATGATAATGCATTTCACCTCTTTATAGGCCTTTAAAAATAAGATGACTGAAGGGATCGAGCTATATAGATATATGTATGCATGCGAGTCGGCAATGTTAGACGGCCGGGGTGCATAATTTATATATAAGCAAGATTCTGAGCCATGAACTATAATAAACACACATGAGAACGCATTTTACCTCTTTTTAGGCCTTTAGAAATAAGTTAGGTGAGTCGGCAGCTCTAGATGGAGTGCCTATGGATTTGTTTTAGGTGGATTTTCGCGTGAATGGCAACACTGGCTCCTTGCTTTGCGCCTTCAAAAGTCTCCTAAACCTCCTAACCTGTGCGTCGACAATGATAGATAGATTATTTACCAGTTAACGAGGACGAGGAAGGGAGAGGCGATGGAAAGCCGAGGAAAGTCAGTGAAGGGAAGGCAAGGAGAATGTCAGGAATGGCCATCAATGGAGGTAACGGCTAGCTTGTATTGGCGCCTAAAAGTGGGCGGAGCTACGTTAGGCCCGAGGGTGTTTGGAGGGAAGTATACGTTTCAGAGCTAGAGCGGACAATCTTATTATCAAGTGTTTTCAAGGCCAGAGGAAAACTATGTCGGGTTGTCATGAGGATTTTTCCCCTTTTTAGCACTTGTCCCCAACCATTGTATCTGGTGATATACTTACACATGTATCCTTAGTTGTATAATCACACTCTGTAATGCCTGGGGGTTGGGATGGCATGCTCCTCCCTTCTCCTTTGTTGTTTACTTGCAACAATAAACTCAATCAATCAATCAAATCCTTCCGAAACTGCCACCAGGGTCATGAGGCTGGAGTCCCTTGATAGGGGGAGTACCAAGCAACCCAACATTTTCCCGCGCTTTTCAAACACTCGCATACGTTCTCTCTTGTATATCTGTCCATTGCAACTGAGCACACTTGTGTCAGACTTGTACACCTTCCCAGCAGCCAGTGAGTTCTAGGAGATTTAATGAGACGATTTGTGTCTACACCGTGTCGCCTACCCACCATTACGCCCTTATACTTTACCATAATTTGGCCACCATCCGTCGGAATGTGCCGTAAGATGTGACAGGAGATTAAATTAGCCTGACAATCAGCCACTAGCTGTCTCAGTATAGGCACTCAGTAACCCACGTAGCCTGTGATATAGGCGTGTCTTTTGAATTAGATGAACTATTTAAACTTTCGAAGATTTTGATAATTTTATGAACCGGAGTCTCTCGAGGTGAACAGTAGAGTGTAGAGGTGGAAGAACAGTGGAAGCAAACTGTGTGAGGGAGGAGTGGGTGAAACTGAAACAGTGGAACACTTGCTGCTGGAGTGTTAGAGGTGTGGCCATGCAAGAGAAATGTTAAGAATAGTGGTGGAAGAAAAAGGAATGGAAGAATGGAGTGAGAAAGCTGTACTGGTTACAGTACCTGGTGGAGTTGTGTGACTTGAGGGAGGGCAGTGGTGAGGCGGCCAGGCGGAGTAAGATATTTGTCGCAGCATACGTATAGGATGGCGTAAGAGGCATGCAGGGGCTTCCCCAATAATGGGAGATACCAAATTCAAGGAAAATACCGGTTACCGGGCATTTTATAGTTATATCTAGATTAAGAGAGAGAGAGAGAGAGTGTTATGAGTGTAATGCTCTATTACGGGCCTACTTTATAAACATGTTACGCATTGTTTTCCACAGCGAAGGGCTTACTAGATTTAATATATAATGGTTCTAAGGAAATAAATAAATTAAGCATAAATAATACTTAACATATATATTTTTTGAGGGGAGTATTTCGTTGGGGATATACCCCAATGGAGGAAGGCGGTGCATGCCGCGCAACCCCCCAGACGGCTGGTAGAGAGATACCCAATTCTATCAAGGAGGAGGCCCAACAACGGGGCTGATTGTGTCGGAAAGAGCCCACCTTTCCACCCCCATGGCACCTGGCAGGTCTCGAACCTACGCTCTAGCACCCCGCCGAAGCGCAAGGCGGAGACTCTTACCACGGGACCATGGGAGCCCCCCAACATATCTTTTAACAATCAATAACAATTCAGTACATAACGAAAATAATTTAACAGAAATTCAATATAAATTCAATACATAACAGCTACGTAAGATTTTTTTTGGCACATACATTCCTGAGTTGAGTACGTACGATCTTGAGTTGAGTAGGTACGTTCCTGAGTTGAGTAGGTACGTTCCTGAGTTGAGTAGGTACGTTCCTGAGTTGAGTAGGTACGTTCCTGAGTTGAGTACGTACGTTCCTGAGTTGAGCACGTACGTTCCTGAGTTGAGCACGTACGTTCCTGAGTTGAGCACGTATACGTTCCTGAGTTGACCACGTACGTTCCTGAGTTGACCACGTAGCTACATTGATACCAGATTGCAAACTTCACACCAATGTTCATTTGGGTAAAATTATAATTTTACCCCAATGATACCCCTATGTATGTATGTACCCTCTGTCTCCTCTGGGGGTAGGGATGGCGTTCTCCTCCACCTTGTTGTGTTTCTGCAACAAAATTTGTTTCTTCAATCAATGATACCCCAGATTACTTCAATGAAGCTACCCCAATGTACCCCAATATTAGCCCAATGCATGCTACCCCAGTGTAACTCAATGTACTCCAGTGATACCCAACTGTACACTACTGAAGGGAGATGTGGGGGAATACCGTACAAGGGGGTGGACCGTATAATCGCCGTTAAAAAGAGAGAACTTATAGCAGCACAGTATTAGCAACACTGTGAGTGGACATGATGACGATGAACAAGATGGCTGCTTTTCTTTACCGTGGCACACCGCTAGTGAATAGGAGGGGAGATTTTCGATTTTTTGCGACACTCGATGTAACATTAGGCATTCATATCATAGGGTTCTGTCATATTGAATGGGTCGTGATCCTGTTGGTAAGGTATTGAATATGAATAATAGGCATATTTACGTGATATTTGACGATATACTTTACGTTTATCCAACGTGGTTGCTGTGATACTGGTTGGAGGGTAACACGTGTATGAGGGGCCTTACCGTACGATGTAGTGAGGGGGTTTAGCGTACGCAAATTTCTTACATATTTTATTTTTACGTACAAATAAAATGAAACTCAAGCTACAAAAGAGTTTAGTTGTACCTAATAGGAAGAAAGATAAGTATCAGGTGTATAATAGTTGGCAAAAATTAAAGTTACATGGTTGATATGGTAGGAGAAAACAAATATTTAATGAATGCAGTTGAAATGTGATACTATACATGTAATGATATTTACTGAATATTTGTAGTATTGTACGTGTGCTATGAAGCTTATAAACTTTGCAACATAGTTAAGCTAAGTCACCCGGCCCCTGTCCTCATGTAACATGAAATGAGGCAGTCTTAGAAAATAGTTAGAACTAGGTATATTATTGCACTGTTTGGATAATAGAACAATATAAGATGCAAGTCTACTTTACTCCACACAGCAAAATCTCATATATAGTACGTTTGATTGGTATTGCAGGCGTGAAACAGACGTGTAGTTAGGGTGGCCAAGATAAGGCAGTCATGCCTCAAAACATATTATTTTACTGTTTTTTTTTTCATTAATAGAACACTTCATATAATGTGTTCATTTAATTTACGACATTAATATCTCATTTATTATAATTTGAAATTAATTTTTGGGGGTAAAAATAGCATGTACGAATCACCCCTATAGCATATACGAATCGTCCCTGCTATGGGGGTGATTCGTACATAATGAAAGTTTTTTGTTGAAAGGCCCAAAAAAAAGTATTTAGTTGTCTCGTGCAAAATTGAGCTGTGTTTCGAAGATAGCCCAGTCCCTGAGGGATGTTTCTGGCCCCCAGTCTTACCTTCAGGATTTAAAATGGATTTTTCAATAATATTTTTCCACTAATAGTACAGTATACCCCTACATCACCCGACCACAATATAATCCCAGTGTAACCCAGTGATACCCTAATGAACCACAATAACACGAAATGTCTTTTTAACCCAACAAACTCAAATGTTACCCAATTAAACATGCCCTCTACACCAATGTGACCTGATTGCAAACTGTACCCAAGTGATGAATGTGAACATTGGGGTACAGTTGACAAGTAGATATCATTGGTGTAAAATGTGGGGTTCAGTGGGGTACCAATGGTGTAAAGAGATGTCTACAATGGGATACAGGGGGCATCATTGGTGTACAGTGACACGTTAAACTCTAGAACACCCTTCCTTCATCTGTATTCATGGCTTAATAGTGTATTTTTGAGGCATGTGCACTTCCATCATTATCTTAAAATACAATCAGTCTTACAACAGAGAAACATGAAAGCATACATACAGTGCAGTTCATGTTATTAAATATTTTTAGAAACAATTTTTTGTGCCTGTCTCCTCAAGTTCTTCTTTTACAGATGGGAAGTTGTTTTACATAAAGAAAGATTCATTGGTAGAAGTCCACACAACACCATAACAAGTTTATGACGTCTTGGTGTTTTATCATCAAACAAGTGGAGGCCACATGGGTATCGTGAATACATGAAAAAGAATTAGTGCCACATACTTTTGGCGTGGCATGATGGAGGATATTGCTAAAGATGTGAGTAAACAATATCTTCAAACAACTGAAAGCCATATCATTTTTTTAATTAAGTTTCCTAGAGTTGAATCAAAGTATGTGCTTATCTTTGTATTCATTCATACACACACTGGTAATATTTCTGTCGTGTCTGATTCACTTGTTTGAGTGAAATTATATTGTGAAAAACAGTCACATATTCGTGTCACTAGTAAAAATGAAACTAGTAATGAAAGTTTTGCCACCATGAAATATACACAAATAGATTATTATGAAAGCTCACGAAGTCACAATAAGTGACATCACCTGCTTTGCGCAGTAAAAATATGCTATTTATGGTATCTGATACACCCAAAATGGCGTATAGGCTTGCTTGGGCCTCGGAGCTACAGCCTCAACGTTGCCAGATTGTCGTACTCAACCAATGATAGTTCCCGACTTCCTACCCCTAAACTGTCTTCTGGGCTCCAATAACGAAACTAATTTATAGTTATCGTTAAAAGAGTTAGATCCTGATGTTTCTTGGCAATAGTTAGGCGTCAGAAACCGGTAAATACTGTGCTCTGAGTACGATGACCTGGCAACGGTGGTTATACGTATTTTCATATTATTGTTCTGTTGTTTATTCAATGTTCTGTTCAAGAAAAAGAATACCCATAATTTTAGTTAGTTTTTGGTTATAAGGATTCTTTACGAAATATAATTATAACATTACTTTCTACTAGTTAGGAAACGTACTGAATCCTGGATCGGCTACAATAATGTTAGGTGCGCCTATTGCTAAGATGTATTTGTGCAGTAGACAGCAACATACATTTACGTATCATTCACCAAACAGTCGTGGCAAGAATGGCAATGTTATAAGTTAATCCAGTTAGGAGGCAGCATGGCGCCTACCTTGGTGGTGCCCTGAGGAGCAAGGCCGCCACTAGAGAGAGACGAGCAAGTATGTGTGTGCCTGTGTGACTGACGAACCTGCTCATGCACACAACGACGTCCCTCTCTGTCCTAACGGGCCAAAATATTCTGCTACAGCAGCAGAAGCCAACCGCACCGCTGAGTCATTCCACGGGAGGCAGAACACGTGAGAGGGGAGAATAAGATTAGGTCAACAATCTTGAACGTAAATTTTATAAATATTATCATCAGTAAGGAGACATTTGTAATTATTTTTCGAAAGATATTGCATCGAATTAAAAGAAAAATGAAGAAAAAATACAAAGATTTAAAAAATACACTAACTATTATGAATAGTTTCTATGAGATATTCGTTGAAAAACCTCCGAGTGTAATATAACATTCTATATCTTATAAAATGATTAAGATTTTCATGTTATTAAATAGAACTAATCATTCTAACTCGTTGCTATTTTGCTACAGTCATCACTTTACGATTGTCCATAACACTCAAGACCTTACTAACCTCTAAAACTTCAATTTATTCTGACAAACTAATAATAATAATAATAATAATAATAATAATAATAATAATAATAATAATAATAATAATATCACTAGTTTTATTTCTCTCAGAGGCATATATAAATAACAGGACAAGAAAACTAACTAGATCGAACGAAACACATAATGCTTAAATAGTTGACAACTTATAATTAAACGTACGCATTGTATGGTTCATCCGGACAAAACCTCATTTTCGTATTGTTCCTCTCTCCCGTACAGCCTCGGGGACCAGCGAGGCAGCGGCGCTTCTGGCATTGTGCTTCATCTTCACCCACTGCCTGTCTACCAACCCATCAGTCACCCTCTTACTGTCTACCAACCCGTCAACCACCCCCTGACTGTCTACCAACCCGTCAACCACCCCCTGACTGTCTACCAACCCGTCAACCACCCCCTGACTGTCTACCAACCCGTCAACCACCCCCTGACTGTCTACCAACCCGTCAACCACCCCCTGACTGTCTACCAACCCGTCAACCACCCCCTGACTGTCTACCAACCCGTCAATCTCCCCCTGACTGTCTACCAACCCGTCAATCTCCCCCTGACTGTCTACCAACCCGTCAACCACCCCCTGACTGTCTACCAACCCGCCAATCTCTCCCGACTGTCTACTAACCCGTCAATCTCCCCCTGACTGTCTACCAAACCAGCCACAAGTCATCCTGTCTAGTCATCAGTCCCCCTAGCTGCCCTTTATGTCATCATCATCCCTCCACCCCTTCCTATTCCCCTTTCTCCCTTAGTCATCCTCCCTTGACTCTTCCTCTGCCCCTTCCTTTCCTCCCCCTATTCGTCTTCCTTGCCTCTTTCCCTTCTCCTTATCCATCCTCTCCTCCCCTCAGTCATCCTCTTTCCCTCTTCCCTTCCCCTTATCGTTCCTGTCCTCCCCTATCACCACCCTTTCGCCCTTCCCCTCCCTCTTCTCCCCCTGGTCATCTCCCTTGGCTTTCCCTTCTGCTCTTTCCTCTTCCTTTTACCTCCTATCCTTCCTCTCCTCCCCTCCACCTTGACTCTCTTCCCCCCACTCCCTTGATCTCTTCCCCTTGGCCCGCCCGCATCCCCAACAGACGACGATGACGGTGACGGCGACGGTGACGGTGGCTCATGACGCGGCGTCCACACTCGGTCTCCGGCTGACCTGATGTGTCACGGCGGCTGTTTATTGGCGCCTCGTTCACACTTCCCTTGCGATTGGCAGCTTGTTTTCAGCCGGGGCGTAATTGGCCCAGTTTGTTTTAGTCAGTTTCGGGATTGGTTGGCCGCTCCTTCCAGGCCCGTGATTGGCGCGCTGGAGGCACCCGCTCCCTGATTGGCCGGCGCGGGGGAGGCACTTCGGGGCTAGAAGGACACGCGAGGCTGTAGGTGCACGCCGCTCCGGCCAGGTGAAGGGTGGTGGGGGGCGGGGAGAGGAAGCTGCCAGGGGTCGAAGGTTTGGCTGGCTGGTTCCATGCATGTGTCTCCTTACCTTGGACAACTCTCACTGATACTACACCCGTCAAATCGCCTCTGTAAGTCACCATGATCACACTGCCGGGCTGAGGAAACTGGAGGCCACCGGAAGAGGAAGCTCGAAGTCCGTGGTTTGCTGGGCGTCGCCGGTGAGGAGTGGCAGGCAGGGCGGGGGTCGGCGGGAAGGTGGTGGTGCGAGGAGTCGAGGCGAGTCAGTCTGCGTCGTGGCTCCGCGCTGCCAGCACACGGTAGAAGTACACGTGGTTCTGGCAAGCGTGCCTCCGCCTCTCGCACGCTGTCGGGGTCTCTCCTTCCGCGCCCTGCATGAAGCCTGAACCACTTTGACACGCCGCAAGGGTAAAAATTAATTAAGTGGTATTGACAGTCACCGTTGCACTTGTTAGTTTGTCGTAATGTCCTCAATTTTCGTATCACGTCACCATAAAGTCCAGTTCCTGCACTCTGAAACGCTTATAGAATGACTCAATGTATGTATAGGTGCACGAAATGATTACACACACACACACACACACACACACACACACACACACACACACACACACGATCAGGCGTGGTGAATTACACACACACACACACACACACACACACACACACACGATGCTGATTTTGGTTCGCCCTCAACGTTGCATCCACCTCAGCTCAGATTGTTTATTTTTTATTTTTTTAATTCTCCAGAAGGCGTATATGTTAATGGAAAGCACACGGTAATAGAAAAGCGTATGTTGATTGAACGTTAATCGAAAGGTTTATCATGAAAGCACGGTAACTCGGAATTGAAGTCCCTGCACGGTCGCAAACGCTTCGCCTCCCCTCCTCCTCCTACCGTGCCTGTTTCCTCCCTCCTCACCGCTTGCTTGGAAGGTTAACAGAGAACACAAACACCCTCTTAATATTTGTATGAATCCAAACATGTGTATTTTTTTTAAGAAGCAGCTCAAGGGCCAACAAAGCACATTAAAACCAAAAGTAATCCCGATAATGAAAACAAAAACTCACTCATAATAGCAAAACAACAACAACAACGAAAAAAAAAATGGGAATAAAACAACAACAACAAAAGTTTCCCAGTGCTCCCATAGACCCAAGTACGAGCTGTGGCGACGCCCGGGTATTTCGTCCCTGGCAGGCAGACGCGCTTACACTGATGATTTGTATTTGGTTTTGGGCTTCATAATACTAGAAAATAAACGTTAACCTCCACTAAGACTGTGTTGACTTTTTGCACTTCATATTGCTTAAAAACAAACGTATACTTCCACAGAGGGTGTATTGGTTTTTGGATTTTATAACGCTCAAAACAATCATAAACTTCCACTAAGACTGTTTTGACTTTTTGCACTTCATATTGCTTAAAAACAAACGTATACTTCCACAGAGGGTGTATTGGTTTTTGGATTTTATAACGCTCAAAACAAACATAAACTTCCATTAAGACTGTTGAATTTTTGCACTTCATATTGCTTAAAAACAAACGTAAACTTCCCCAGAGAGTGTATTGTTTTTCGGATTTTATAACGCTCGAAACAAACATAACTTCCACTGAGACTGTATTAGTTAGTTATTGGTATCGTAACACTAAATACAAACGTACACCTTGTAATTTTCAGTCACAAATGTTGCTTCTTTCACCTAGGTCCATTGTCAAAAGCACCCATGATATCAGTAATCTTTTGGGCATCAGTGCATTCACAATCCCTATCCTCAGTTTCAGAAGCACATTTTGGGCGTCAGAACATTTGCAAATAAACGTAATCTTAGTAATTTTCAGTCACAAATATCAATTCTCCGATCTCCAGTTTCAAAAGCACCCATGATAATAGGAATTTCTTGGCCCTCGGAAGACTTACACACAACCTTAATCCTTGTAATTATCAGTCACAAATGTCTCTTCTTTCTCGATGTCCATTTTTAAAAACGCCTGTGATATTAACAATCTTTTATGTCTCAGCCACAACGCACTGCTTCCTATCATCGACTGTGGTTATTGACTTCAAAACACTAGAAAGGTATATATACATAGCCATTCTCTAGCACTAAAATTCCGCAGGGCTTTCCAATGTTCAGTTTCTACTCCCTATCATCGACTTTGGTTATTGACTTCAAAACACGAGACTTGGATGGTTATATACAGATGGTTATACACAGCCATATTCAAGCACTAAAATTCCGCAGGGCTTTCCAATGTTCAGTTTCTACTTCCTATCATCGACTTTGGTTATTGACTTCAAAACACGAGACTTGGATGGTTATATACAGATGGTAATACACCCCCCCATTTTCAAGCACTAAGTTCCGCAGGGCTTTCCAATGTTCAGTTTCTACTTCCTATCATCGACTTTGGTTATTGACTTCAAAACATTAGACTTGGATGGTTATATACAGATGGTTATACACAGCCATATTCAAGCACTAAGTTCCGCTGGGCTTTCCAATGTTCAGTTTCTACAGCGCCCAAGACGCTAGAAATCCTCTATATCCGCCATGCCTCTACATTTTCAATCACAGACTTGGCTTTTTTCAGATGCCTAAGTTGAATAACACTCATAGGATTAACAATCTTGAATGCTTCCCAGCCATACTTCATTATTTTAACTTTTCACTCTCAAAGTTGTAGTAAATTTTCTACATCACGGAATTCAAAAAGTTTAGAATTACAGATTTTTTTTTTTAATCCTCCTGGTCGATTGCTGGTCAACTTTTCACCACCGCCAGCATTACCTCAACTCTTCTTATCTTCTCCTTTCAACGTATAAATTTTCCTCCGATGCAGAATTCATGAAGTTTAGATAACTTTTTTTTCAGATTTAGGTAACTATCTACCTATCTATTTGTTTATCTATCTGTATATAACCAAATGCTTATCTACTTGTTTATCTGTCTGTCTACCTATTTGTTTATCAATCTGTATCTATCTACCTGTCTATTTGTTTATCTATCTAACTATTTACTCGCTTATCTATCTGTGTATTACTATCTGCTTATGTACTTTTTTTATCTATCTAACTATCTACCAATTATGTTTATCAATTTGTATCTATCTACATATCTCTGTTTATCTATATCCTTCTGTCTGTCTGTTCGTAATTCTACCTTTTTACATACAATAATTTAACTCAAACGATTTTTAGACTGCGAACATTTGAAATCTTCCTTAAATAGAAAAAATACACATTAGTTTCATATATATTTTGTGGCAAAGAAAATACCACTTTATATTTCTTTATTTTTTTTCTAATATGACGTGTGGGGCTTCAAATATGAGTGAATTAGTAATGACAGGTGTCGATAAAAGCTGTCCCGTTGATTTTTCCTTTTGAATTGAGGTCATCACATAATATAACCCGAGCCTTATTATGTGTACACTTATTTCATTGCATTAGAATCGACTATATGCGTTAACCCATCCGCTGCGATTGGCACGGATTTGGCCTTCACTGGTAGCCTGGTAACATACACTCCCAGGCCTTTCTCTGCCTCTGTGGTGGATAGTGGAGTGTTTCCCATGTGGTATTGGTGTGCTGGATATCCCCTCCCAAGATGCATTACTTTAAATTTTTCTTCATTGAATTGTAGCAGCCACTTTTTGTTCCATTTCTGTTGCTTGGTGAGGTCTTCTGGTAGGAAATCCGCAGTCAAGGGGTTAAAGAAGGATGGGGAAAGAAGGACGAGAAAGAAGATGGTGGAAGACAAATAGTTGGAAGAGGAAGTGAAAATAGGAGGATAAAGAAGAACGGGAGAATAATTATTGAGAAGAGAAAGTAGAAAAAGGAAAGAAAATGAGGAATGTGAGATTAAAAAGCAGAAGAAAAAAAATCTCACTCGCTTCCCTCTTGCTCCTTCTCTCTACTTGTCTAACACATTTGATCTTTCCGTCTCTACCTCTATCTATTTATCTCTAATAATTATAATCACCCTTTCCGTCTATCCCTCTCTACTTATCTCTGTACTGTATTCGCTTCTTTAGTCTCTTCCTCTCTCTATCTACATATTTCAACTATATTCGCTCTTTCTGCCTTTCCCTCTCTCTGTCTATTTCTCTCTCTGGGTGTCGAGGCAAGGAAGGTTATCATTATGAAGTGTGAGGTGAAGAAGTCTCCCTATCGGTTAAGCTAAACGGGCAGGACAAGGCTAGGCTAGGCTTCTTCGGGGGTCAGGACAATGCTAGGCTATATTCGCTCTTTCTGTCTTTCCCTCTCTCCGTCTATTTCTCTCTCTGGATGTCGAGGCAAGGAAGGTTATCATTATGAAGAGTGAGGTGAAGAAGTCTCCCTATCGGTTTAAGCTAAGTGGGCAGGACAAGGCTAGGCTAGGCTTCATCGGGAGTCAGGACAATGCTAGGCTATATTCGGTCTTTCTGCCTTTCCCTCTCTGTCTATTTCTCTCTCTCTCTGGATGTCGAGGCAAAGAAGGTTATCATTAAGTAGAGTGAGGTGAAGAAGTCTCCCCATCGGTTAAGCTAAGTGGGCAGGACAAGGCTAGGCTAGGCTTCATCGGAGGGGTCAGGACTGCTAGGCTAGGCTTCTTCGGGCGTTAAGATTTGCACCGCGTCAAACTCATCTAGCTGAGGGTCGGAAATCCAGCGAGAAAGAAAATGACCCCTTGCATCTCTTCCCTCCCTTTCCTTCCTTTCCTCCCTTGCTCAACAAAGACGTGCAGGCTGGTTGGAAGTCACGGAAGGAGTTATAATATATTTCCTTACAATCTATTATCGCTATGCAAGCACTTGACAATTGCTGCAGGACTCCCTTAAATTGCGAGCCTTTCCCAACAAGTCTGATCGGCAGTGGAGGGAGTGTGACAGTGTTTCGATTCGCTGACTTCAATTGCCTCTTGTTATCTCGTTTAAATCCATATTCTTAACCCGGTAGGTGCGGGGATCATGTATCATGTATCATGTATCCTCTAAGTCTAAGCGAATTAATGAGAAAAAAACATCACTCACGCAAATCATTTCACAATATATTGTACCAACGCATTTGTGACTAGTTTTACGCATCCTTTAACTACGTGCGGGGTTTATATCATGGTTAAATTTTGCCCCATCGCTGGTACACGGTAAAGCCACAAATTTGGCCCGTCGCTGCTACCGGGTTAAATGTATAGCGGGCTCCAATTACGACTATTTCCCAAAGCCCCCCCCCAAAAAAAAAGATTAACCGGGATTTCATGGGTGATTTTTTTCCTTTTCAAGATGCAGAAGTCGGGTAAAACTCATCACTAGGATCATGAAACAGTCCATGAAAATCCCAACAACTTCTACGAGAGGCTTTTCAAACGGGCAAAGTGAGGTGCCGATACGTTGAGGAATACGGGCGAAAAAATTAAGGCCTATTATCATACATTTTCGGGCTTTCACATCAACATTTGGTAAGGCAGTCGTAGAGGTTGTGAGAGTATTTCCATGGTGGGTTGTTTTATGAGCCTAGTGATAAGTTGACATGGCTTCTGTGCCGTGTGGGAAAAAAAAAACACGAGAACCCGACTAATTTGTTTTGTGACCCTTAGAAATGTTGATGTGAGAGCCAAAAGCGACATGCATAGCGGGTAGTGTTACGAGCCCAGTGATAAATTGACATGGCTTCTGTACCATGTGGAAAAAAAACTCACGAGAACCCGACTAATTTGTTTTGTGACCTTTAGAAGTGTTGATGTGAGAGCCAAAAACGACATAGCGGGTAGTTTTATGAGCCGAGTGATAATTTGACATGGCTTCTGTACCGTGTGAAAACCCCCCACCTCACGAGAACCCGACTAATTTGTTATGTGACCTTTAGAAGTGTTGATGTGAGAGCCAAAAGCGACATGCATAGCGGGTAGTGTTATGAGCCTAGTGATAATTTGACATGGCTTCTGTACCGTGTGAACAAAACCCACCTCACGAGAACCCGACTAATTTGTTTTGTGACCTTTAGTAATGTTGATGTGAGAGCCAAAAGCGACATAGCGGGTAGTGTTATGAGCCTAGTGATAATTTGACATGGCTTCTGTACCGTGTGAAAAAAAACCCACCTCACGAGAACCCGACTAATTTGTTTTGTGACCTTTAGAAATGTTGACGTGAGAGCCAAAAGCGACATGCATAGCGGGTAGTGTTACGAGCCTAGTGATAATTTGACATGGCTTCTGTACCATGTGAAAAAAAAACTCACGAGAACCCGACTAATTTGTTTTGTGACCTTTAGTAATGTTGATGTGAGAGCCAAAAGCGACATAGCGGGTAGTGTTATGAGCCTAGTGATAATTTGACATGGCTTCTGTACCGTGTGAAAACCCCCCACCTCACGAGAACCCGACTAATTTGTTTTGTGACCTTTAGAAGTGTTGATGTGAGAGCCAAAAGCGACATAGCGGGTAGTGTTATGAGCCTAGTGATAATTTGACATGGCTTCTGTACCGTGTGAAAAAAACCCACCTCACGAGAACCCGACTAATTTGTTTTGTGACCTTTAGAAGTGTTGATGTGAGAGCCAAAAGCGACATGACGGGTAGTGTTATGAGCCTAGTGATAATTTGACTAGGCCTCTGCACCGTAAATGTGAAAAAAACAATCATGAGAACCCAACTAATCTCCTTTGTGACCTTTGGAAGTGCTGATGTGAGACCCGAAAGCATCCTCGAATACAGACCCAAGACTCGTATTATCAAACGTTTCTGGTTCTTGTTGCAACGTTTTTAGGATACAGATGAAGTACGTTGGGGCTGTCATGAGTGTTTTTCCCGTTCATGGCGTAGAAGCCTTCCAAAACTACCCACCGAAACCCTCACTCCAACTTCTGTGAGAGCCTTTGAAGTAGATGCATTAAGGCTTTGAAGAGGTTGATAATATGGGCCCAAAAGATTCGTGGGTTAACTGAGTATTCTGTGTGGCTTCAAGTTCCTTTAATTCTGTGCCGCGAGACGAGGATTTAATATTAAAATTTTACCTTCATTGATCTTCGCAATATTCTCGTGCATGATTTATTGTCGCCTCGCCCCGCCGCTTCCGTTTCCGAGTGATCAGGTTTCGTCTTTGTTGAGTTTGGACGTTACACCTGTGGACTATTTACATACCTGTCTACCTACATACCTGTCCTTTTCTTTGGCTAATGACGCGTAGATTTATTCATTTCATAGGTTGTCATTTTTTTTTTTTAATCTTATTTGTGTCTAGGAAAGAATTGTTTTGTCATATATGCGAAGACTTCTGTACTGAAACACACACACACACACACACACACACACACACACACACACACACACATTAATCATATAATTATTTACTCTAGGAAACGTATTATGTCTGGTAAGAGTGATATACTACTAATACTACTACTACTACTACCACTACTACGACTACTACTACTACTACTACTACTACTACTACTACTACTACTACTACTACTACTACTACTACTACTACTACTATAACAACTGATAACAATGACAATGTTAACAAAAAACCTTACCGTGAAATATATGTTGTATACGATATAAGGAAAGAGGATAAGACAGAAGAGAAAGGGAGGGTAGACAGGCAAAGAGGGGAGTGAGAGGGTGAAGCTAATTGAGCACAGGGGGGGCCAGCGTGGATTGTTTACACTCCGCTAGTTAACACAGCGACCTTAATTTGACAACAAGACGCTCTGTTCTATATAGCCTTGGAACCGCAGCTGCATGTGCTCTAGATACGGTCAGGGTAGGGGAATGAAGGGAGGCACAGAGGGGAGTTGACCCACACATTTGCCTCATCTATGGTAGACGCGCTTCCATGATTGATAACTTATTTTTTTCTCTCTCTTAATTTACACTCTTGAGAACTTTTTTTATATATGTCTGACCTTGTTCTAGTGATTTCTTGCGTTATTAGTGTTGGTCTTGTTGTAGCTAATTATCGGTAGTGTTACTTATTCATTTTTTTTTTGTTTTGTTTTGAGATTCAGTCGTCGTGGTGATATTTTTAGAATTGGTGCTTTATAATCTTCAAAAGAGGTATTCGAGTATCATTATCTACTACCTTGAAATTAACTAAGTAACATCTTCATCGCCTGTGTGTGTGTGTGTGTGTGTGTGTGTTTGTGTGTTCATGAGATACACGCCTGACATACATAATTTTCGCCTAACCATGAGTGTATGTACGTATGAATGTATATTGTTGAGTTGTTGTTGTTGTTGAGTGTATATTATTGTTGAGTGCATGAGTGTAAGTTGTGGCTTCACCATCTATAAGCTTCACAGACTTGAGGACCGAAGTAAAGGACAGTGAGGAGGAGTTGTAAGAGGGGGAGGGGAGTCAGGGGGTTCTGGGGTGACAGGCGTTGGGTACTTGAGGGAGAGGGTGATGGTACTCGGTGTGGTGAAAGTGGTTAGTGTCAATACTTCATGAACGCTCTAATATTGTGTTCTTGATGGAGTGGTTACATTACAGTCAGGCTTGGTTTGTGTATAAGCTTGGATGGTGTTCATTACTTCACATTGTTGCTCCGTATTGCCGAGAAAACAGTATTTGGAATCATAGCCTAGACGAGAGAGAGAGAGAGAGAGAGAGATGTTGTTTGATAAATTTATTGCGCAATAGCGTCAGACAAAACAATTTTTAGCAAATGCAACTGGTTTAAGTAGAGACTCCTCCTCTAGCTCTTATGATGCGAGGAAGAGAACAATAAAACAAGAAAGAAAAAAAAACATACCTAGACAGTTTTGAGAGAGAGAGAGAGAGAGAGAGCTATGCTGATTATTACGAGGTTGAAATTTAATAGAATTGCAAAGTACATTTTATTCCGTACCGACAAACCCGCTTGTACTTCAGTCACACCAACTCCCAGATGTCAGCGGTGAACTATTCGTTTTTTTTCTGTGTCAGTGCTTCAGTTTACGAGACCCCGAATCATAAGGTTCATGACGCGGCTAGAGAGGCGATAGCGATCTTTTGGTGGTTATGTAGATCTCCCAAGATTCGTACACTGCCTGCTTGCATATTCCTGGGGCCCTATCCTCAAACATTTCTGGCCTTACACACCAACATTTGATAAGGCTCTATGGTCTAGTGGTCAGTATGCCTGGCTACTGTTCCGCGGGTCTGGGTTCGAATCTCGCTACCCGGGCAGTCGGCGTGCAGGTCACCCAGCTGTTCATCCTCCCTTTCGGGCTGGTCGATAAATGGGTACCTGGGGAAGCCTGGGGAAAGTAAGATAAAGCTAGGATCGTGAACTGTATATATATTTAATGGAACGCTGCATATGTAATTGAATTTATGTAAAGACTGCAATATGTCAAAATCGTTAGAAAAGGATAAACCCCACAAAACACATCACTGGTATACAGTTATCTCAGTTGAATACTCCGTTCCGACACGTACTGTGGAGAGCCGCGAAGGAGTAAATCCACAAGTCCTGTACAGTCGGCAAAAAAAGTATCGTAACACTCAATGGTTGACTGAATAGACTTTGAGCGAAACTATATACATGGTGTTGTGTTGGTTAGGTGGGTGCCAATGAGTAGACTCGAGCCACTGCTACCTACCAACACAAAACCATGTCTATAGGATTCGCGCAAATTCTGTTCAATCGACCCAACAAAGGTGTGCGATACTTTTTTTACCGACTGTACCTACCACCTCTTGGATGCGATAAACACGTCAATAAGGGTAATAATAAAGGCAATAATCAGGCCATCAGCATCACGCGAGCCGCCTATCAAGGGGGATCGTTCGCGCCGCAAGTGTTGACGCGCGAAAGGAGTGCCAGATGCATTATCGATGTGAACCGAGCGATCATTAGCGTCTACCCCTCGGGTCTCAGGGCGGTATTCTTAGATGCTGCCAACACCCACATCAACTATTTGCAAAGGACGAAAACATGTTCAATCGGATTCTAGAGATTGTTTTTTTGGGTTCAGGGTTTAGAAGAAGGGTCAAACTATCACCAGGGTCATTAAACTACCCCTGGAAAGGCCTACAGCTCCTACGAAAGCCATGTCAAATATGTGAACTTGGGCGACGAAATGTTTTAAAATACGACCCTCAGAGGTCATCCATCCGTCTACCTCCTTCCCTTAGCCACGTGTCAGTTCCTCATCTTGACTTAGGGTAATATTTCAGTTGCATTTGAAGCCGTTTTGTGTTATGTCTGCGCTTTTTCCTGTACGCGTCATTTGATATTTTTTTGGGGGGGCGTTGAAATGTACACATGGACACTTTACTGAGAATGACGTGGAAGTATATAGCGTCACATTCAAAATCCAACTGCTCTTTTTTTCTACATTTCGGGAAAGTGAAAAAAAAAACCTTCACCTTTCCTAATCTGGTTAGTGATATAGCCAGGAGAGTTGAGGCGATTTTAGAACACTCGTACCGTACAATGACAAAAGGCAACTAAACCAAAATGTGTGTCACCTGATGAAAAAAAAAAGATGTAGAAAAAAAGAAGAAAAAAGCTGGAAATCGCCGAAAAATTGGGCAGTTTGTTTACAAGGAGAACGATACATAAACACTTATTTTCACTGTGGGTCTGGAAGCATGGACGTGAGTTTTGTTTTTTATTTATTCATTTATTTATTTATCTATTTTTGCAAGGATAAGATGTCTGTGGTAGCTCTTGTCATAGCCTACCTCTAGCGCACTGCAGTCAGCTGGCGCGCACGAGACGATATGTAAATTGAAAAATGATCGCAATTCTCACGTGCTTGGGTTTAATAATCTCGTTTCCAGGCAGAGCATTCTTATATTACCCTGCCGTCGTCTTGGTGTTCGTGAGTTTGTTCGCAGCTCAACCTCCTCACCTGAAACACGGGTGAAAAATTGCCGGGAATCAGTCCACCTCCTCACCTGAGACACGGGTGAAAAATTGCCGGAAATCAGTCCACCTCCTCACCTGAAACACGGGTGAAAAATTGCCGGAAATCAGTCCACCTCCTCACCTGAAACACGGGTGAAAAATTGCCGGGAATCAGTCCACCTCCTCACCTGAAACACGGGTGAAAAATTGCCGGAAATCAGTCCACCTCCTCACCTGAAACACGGGTGAAAAATTGCCGGAAATCAGTCCACCTCCTCACCTGAAACACGGGTGAAAAATTGCCGGAAATCAGTCCACCTCCTCACCTGAAACACGGGTGAAAAATTGCCGGGAATCAGTTCACCTCCTCACCTGAAACACGGGTGAAAAATTGCCGGGAATCAGTCCACCTCCTCACCTGAAACACGGGTGAAAAATTGCCGGGAATCAGTACGTCAGGTATAAAAACGATCACCTGCAATTAAAGAAAGCTGTTTTTTGGCTAATATGACCAGCTTTTTTATGCTATCTTCCTTATTTCGTATCCAAGCAACGTTATATCACGAGGGAAGAAAAAGAGGAAGAAAACAAAACATTAAGCATTAAGCATTAAGGGAGAGTGTAACAACAACAACAACAACAAAAAAAAAAAGAGGAAAAGAAGGAGGGGATGAAGGAGAGAGTAGTCAGGAAGCGAACAAAAGAAGTGATTGATAGCTTTCGTAGTACTTGACTTTACTTCCGTTAGAGCGATGAGTATGATTGTAAACATATATTTTGCGCGCCGATCAAACCTCTACCTTCATGAGTGTGAGACCCTGGCAGGTAGAGATTGGGAACAGTAACAAGGAGCCTCAGAACTCCCTTTGTGTGCCGGTGACAGGGAACGAATTGAAGATGAGATAGAGAAGCACGTATAATTTAATGCTTTGTGTATATTCCATGGATGAAAAATTGATGTGATGTTGCTGGCAGATAGACAGGCAGACAAACAGAAAAATAGGTAGATTGACAGGTAGATAGACAGAGACAGACAGATAAAGAGGATAGATAAAGAATGAGACAGACATACAGCCGGACAAATTGATAGATAAATAAATAAATAGACTGAGAAACCGACAGACCAACAGACACACAGACACAACATACACAAACAAAACACAAACAAACACAACAAACAATTACCAACACCATCAGGAAAACCTCCACAACAGTCATCCACATAGAATCCGATCCCTTTGTAAAGAAAAAAAAACCTGAGTACTTATAGCTCGAGCGACACTAAGGGAATTAAATGGAGGTGGTGTTGTCAGTGACCCGAAGCACAGTTGGAAAGGATTACGTAGTCACCAAAGGGAATCAAAGTCTATTACGCTGTCGATCGCTTCAGGGTACGCGAACGGACGGACGGACAAGGAGGAGGAGGAGGAGGAGGAGGAAATGTCTGAAGAAAAGAACAGATACGGAAAACAAGGAGGTAAAAAGACAGGAAACAGAGGAGGAAATGGAAGAGAGAGGAAGGAAGAAGAAGGGAATGATTAGTGGCATTTTAAAGAAGGAAGAAGAGAGAAATAATAAAAGAGGTAGTAGGGAGACCAGACGAAGAAGAGGAATAAGAAGGACGAAGGTTGATCTTAATTAAGGAAGAGACTGGACAAAGAGGAAAAGAAAGAGTACCAGTTGTGAGGAAGAAAACATACGAAAGAGAAGAGGAAAATGAAAGAGGAAGAGGCTGGTTAGGTGCACTGAGACGTGATGAAGAAAAAGAAGAAGAAATGAAGGAATGGGAGAATAAAGTAAAGAAAAATGAAGACAAAGAGGAAAAAGGATAAGGTACAGTAGCCAGGCAATTTGAGCAAGAGTAAGAGGACAAATGAGGAAAAAAAGAAGAAAGAAAAGAAAGAAAGAAGGGATAGAAAGGTGATAGCGAGGAAAGGGGACAGAAAAAGAAAATAAAACAAGAGGGAAAGAACAGGATAGAAGATAAAAAAGAAAAAGAAAAAAAAACAGAGGAAAGGATTGCATTGAGGGATTGGGAGGGTGGTAGAGAGGAAGGAAGGAAAAAAAATAAACAAGAGGGGAGAAACAGAGTAGAAGAAAAAGGAAAAGAAAAACAAAACAAAGAGGAGATGATAGCATTAAGGAAGAGTGCAGCAATAACAACAACAACAAAAAAAGAAATAAAAGAGAAAAAGAATGAGAGGATGAAGGAGAGAGTAGCCAGGAAGCGAACAAAAGAAGAAGAGAAAAAGAAAGAGAGAGAGAGAGAGAAAGAGGAGTGAGGAAGAGGAAGAGGAAGGGAAGGAAGGCATTAATAATGGTACTAACAGAGGGTGTCAGGAAGGTGGTGGTGGTGGTGGTGGTGATGACAATGGTGGTGGTGATGACGAGAAGTTGTGGTGATGGTGACAGTACTGGTGGTGAAAGGTGCTGGTGGGTGATGATGGTGATGGTGACTTATGTTGGTGATGGTGATAAATGGTGATGACGAGGTGGTGTAGTGGTTATAAGGGCTAGTGGTGGTGGTGATGGTGGTGGTGATGGTGTTTATTGGTGATGGTGTTGAGTGGTGATGATGGTGAGAGGTCAGCGTTAGTGGTGGTGATGGTGGTGGTGATGGTGGTGGTGGTGGTTAATAAGTACAACCAAAACTCTAGTAATGGTGGTGGTGGTGGTGGTGATCCTCTTTTTTTTCTTTTTATCTGTCCTATATCGTTTTTTCCCTTTCCCCTTTCTGTCACTTTCTTATATATTTTCCTTCTTCCTTTCCTTCCTTCATCCTGTCCTATTTTCCGTATTTTCCTTTTTCCAGCTCCGTCACTCTTTTCCATTTTCTGTATTTTTTTTATTTTCCTCATCCTTGCCTTTTCCTTTTTCCTCCTTTTTCTCTTTCTCTCGCTTGTGTCTTTTCCTAATTCCTCCTTTCATTTCCTTATTAACCTTCCTGTCATATTTTTCCTTTCTTCCCCTTGTTCATTGATCCTCGTCCAGTCAAATTTGTTTTTCGATATTTTTTCCCTTTGGTTTAGATTTGGTCGAAGTTTTGAATGTGTATAATTATGTAAGTATAGCTAGGTGTGTTGGTAGTACCCTCTCTCTCTCTCTCTCTCTCTCTCTCTCTCTCTCTCTCTCTCTCTCTCTCTCTCTCTCTCTCTCTCTCTCTCTCTCTCTCTCTCTCTCTCTCTCTCTCTCTCTCTCTCTCTCTCTCTCTCTCTCTCTCTCTCTCTCTCACACACACACATTGAGAGAGAGAGAGAGAGAGAGAGAGAGAGAGAGAGAGCGGTGAGGGTTCTGATCATCATGGTGGCTCGCTCTGTTGAAATCTCTCTCTCTCTCTCTCTCTCTCTCTCTCTCGCTCTCTCTCTCTCTCTCTCTCTCTCTCTCTCTCTCTCCCTCTTCATCACTTTTCGCTCCATTTGACCTTTCTCTCCCTAATTGTTCTCTCCCTTTTTATCAATCTCTTCCTTTCCTTTTCCTTTTCCTTCAATCTGACCTTTCTTCCTAAACGCTCGACCTTTCTTCCCTGCTTCCGCCTTTGTTGTTTTTGTTTACTCTTATTTGACCTTCTCCCTCTCATTGTCTTTCCTTTCCATCTTCTCTTCTTCAAAACCCATCGTCTCTTTGTCTATTCTCTCACTCATCTCCCTTATCTTCCCCTTTTCTATCAATCTCTTAGTCTCTCCCTCTCTCTTCTTTCCTTTCTATGATTGTGTTTCTCCCTCTCTTTCTTCCTCCCTTCCTTCCTTGCCCCCTTTTTCCTTCTTTATTTAGCCCCCTTCTTCTCTCCCTTCTCTCCTTCCTCTTTCTCTTCGCTGTTTTCCTCTTCACTCTCTTTTTCTCTTTCTCTACACTCTTCCCTCCTTCTTTCGCCTCCTTTCCCTTTTTTCTGGTTCCTTTCCTCTCCTTGTCTGCGTATTTCTTATTGTTTTCTTCCTCTTTCTTTTATCCACTTCACATTATTTCTGTTTCTTTACACTTCTTCCGTCTTAAATAGCTCCCTCTTTGACCTCCTTTTGTCTTATCTCCCTACTTTTCCAGTCTTTTTTTCTCCCTTTCTGCATATCTTGTAATCTTTTTTCATCTCATTCCTCTTCACACTATTCACCTTTCTTTTCACTTCTACTTTAAACAGCACTTGCCTTCTCTTCTTCCGCCTCTTTTTGTGTCCTTTGTTCTCTCCCTTCTTTTCCAGCCTTTTTTTTTTCTTTCCCTGTCTGCATATCTTAGTCTTTTTTCTTTGCCTCTTTCTTTCAACACCTTAATTTTCCTTTGCAGCTTTCCCATCTTGAACTTCACTTGCCTCCCTTTCTCCTCTTTGCGTCCTCTCCCTTTTTTTCCGGCCCTCCTTCTCTCCCTGCCTGCCTGCATATCTTATAATCTTCTTTCTTCGCTTCTTTCTTTCAACACCTTTCTCTTCCTTTCACCTTTCCCATCCTGAACTGCACTTGCCTCCCCTTCTCCTCTTTTTCCGTCCTCTTCCTTTTTTCCGGCCCTCCTTCTCTCCCTGCCTGCCTGCATACCTCCTCTGCCCCTTCTTTTCCAGCCTTCCTTCTCTCCCTGTCTGCATACCTCTTCCCTCCCCCCGTAAATCGTGCTGGCGTCCCTCAGCGGCCTGCACACCTTCCCTTCCCCACGCTAAGGTGCCTCACGCAGCGCCTCGGGAGTACTCTGTCTGTCGCGCGTCTCCTAAACACATCCACGCCGCCGGCCGCCTCGACGCTCACCTGTCTCTTTCTATCCTCCGCAGGTACGCACGCACGAGTACTCCCCCGCCCCGCCTGGGTCTCGCTGGGGCGCCTCAACAAGCTGCTATTCTTCCTCGTTGCTGTTTTCCTGCTTCCTGCCGCTGACGCCCTGTGGTGGAGACAGACCAAGGGCGCCTCTGCTGCAGGAGGCGCCCCTAAAGCTCCTGCTGGGCGTCGGGGGTGATCAGTGGCCGCGTGTTGACTGCTGCGGCGTGGGTATCAGTGACTGGACGCTGCGGCCATGGCGGAGTGACAGCAGCTCCTCCCGTGCCCTGAGGGAGCCGCGGTGCCAGGACGGTCCGTGGACTGGTCAGCGGGGGCGTGTGGGCAGCAGCTGAGCCTGAGGGACTATGCTTGGCAGGGGTCAACACTGACTGAGGTAGATAAGGACCTGTGCGGAACCTCGCCTGTGACGCGACGTGGCCGAGCTGCGGCAGTGTACCCTGGCGTGGTGACTGTCGGGGGTCCTGGCGCTTTAACAGTCAGGTGTGCTAACCCAGTGCTGGAGCAGTCACGTGACGAGTTCCAGTACGATAAATGAATTCAAGAAAAGGTTAGATAAATTCATGGATAGCAAGAACAGGTGGTGAAAGGTGGTGCGTGATTACCAGGAGCTGCTCTGTTGCCTGATCACTTGCATATGTATGTTCCAGTGTTAAATATGTGAATGATTCCTGACAAAATATTTATGCAAAATCGGAGGTGAGTGACAAAAACTGTACCTCCGTGGCAGTGACGGTCGACAAGTGTATTGTGAACAGTCCGCGTCTACGCAAACACCCGTGCAGCGGCGCGCCGCCCACCCCGCCGCCGGGCACGTGTGGAGGCTGTGGCGCCGTGCCCGCGCGTGGCGGCCGGGCCTGGCGAGGGGCTCCTGTGTGAGGGCGGCCGACCGCCGGGGCGACACACAGGCCGCCGCCTGCCGTGTGTGGCGGTGAAGGAACGCTGTGGTGCTTGCCTGCTGAGGGGCCACCACTCAGGTGCGCAGTCTGGGGAGGGTCGGGCCGCCGCTGCCTCGTACCGGCGCCGCTTGGCCGTGTGAGCCGCGGCACTCAACGCTACTGTCAAAGACCCGCCACCCGCCGCCCCGCCCAGCATGGAGCTCCGGACGCCCTGGCTCCTGCTGCTTCTGCTGCTGCTGCTGGCCCACACGCCGCCTGGTGAGTGTTACTTCCCTAACCAGTCTTTTTTTGGCACTCTGTTGTTTCCCTCCACCATGGTCTACAGTTTCCCTCCCGCCGCTCTCCTCAGCAGTGAGTCGCCCGTGTAGAGCAGTGTTCCTCAAACTTTTCATGCTGCGATTAAGTCTTATCTTGAACATTACCCTCACGGCCCTTTTGAGAGACCCTTGACGCCACTGAGAGCTCTACATCTCTGGCTCTCCGGGGTCTGTTTGTGATGTGACGAGCCAGTGATTATTATCTACCGTGACTAGTGCTGGGGATCAGCCTGTCCTCTGAAGAACACTTGCGCAGTATCAGAAGTGGAGGGAGGGATGCAGGCCCATAATTTTGGCCTAGAGGGACTAGAGGGCATCATAGGTCCATGAGTT
Organism: Eriocheir sinensis; assembly: GCF_024679095.1. NCBI lineage: Eukaryota > Metazoa > Arthropoda > Malacostraca > Decapoda > Varunidae > Eriocheir > Eriocheir sinensis. Next base: position 22,175,773 of record NC_066512.1, read on the forward strand.
GGGGAAGGGGGGGGGGGGGGAGCGAGCCAGCGCAGGTGCGGGAAATTTTTTTTAAATAAGCACTTTTAGGGTCATTTTGAGGCCGATATAGAAAACATTAGGGGGGGCTATAGCCCATCTAGTCCCCCCAGAAATTACGGCCCTTGGATGAGTGTAAACTTGATTGACCTATATAACGCTCTGCAAACATTCCCACAACGGACACTTTTCGGTGTATCGGCAGAGTATGCGAGGTCGAGGTGAGCTCCGCGGGGAGCCGTACACAGGCCAATATTCCTTATAATTATTTTCCTCCATGGGCCTCACCGGACATTCTCTTGACCCGCAACAGCACAGGCAAACACTATTTTAAATTAAGATGTAATTTCTTTCATAAAATAAGTTGGTACAAAAAAAAATCCAATACGAGAATTTCTGTGTTCTGAAGGGTAAATAGAGCGGGGAGAATATGAAATGGGATACTTACACTGCACATTTGTGAGAGTACCCAATAATATTAATGACAAGCAGTAGAATGGACTAACGATTTATGGTTAAGCTTATAAACAGTTTAGTGATAGAAGCGGAAAGGTTAGAAGCACATGCAGGCAGAAGAGAGAGAAGCGAAGCTGACTAATAACACGAGGGACAAGTAATATACCGGGCTCACAATTTATATCCTTAAGCTAATAAATGCTATACGTCTACTTACTTAACCGGCGAGTAACAATACAATCATGTCCTCCATCAAATATGCACCGCGCACACACACACTCCAGTTAGCATAATAACGCGCATCGACCCACATAACTCACGCCGAGACGCCTCATCAGCGGGAGCAGAAAAAGAGAGTTATACCTCGACGCGGACCAATCAATAAGTCCGATAATTGCTTGCGTGGAAGGGGAGTCACAAGGTCTTCCGTTTCATGTGTGTGTTCAGTCAGTATAAAGGTCTTTCCAGGACTGAGCGAAAGATGGGAGCTAGAGAGATAGGGCCACTTTCACAGGTCGCCATGATGGGTTATAGTAATCTTCCAAACCAGTACTAAAGACTTCGAATATTCCTTGTGTTCAAATTTAAGTTCAGACATTTGAGGAAACCATACGGGAAAGCTCTTGTGTATCTGGTCTTGCCTCGAAAACCTAACGATTATGGAGGTGGAATTTTGAATAGCTTGATTCGGGTGATTTCAAAGGCACTGTGTTGGACTGTGGAATTGTCTCTTATAAAAAAGCCTTCCAAATATGTCGAGGCCGGTCTGGCGTAGGCTCCCGCTGGTCCTTTCCTCCCTTCTTCTCTGCCACACAGTCCCAACACCTATCTCTTCCTCTCATATGTATTCTATAGGTAACATATGAGAGGAAAAAAATAGGTGTTGGGACTGTGTGGTAGAGCAAAGAGGGGAAATGGACCCGCGAGAGCCAACGCCAAAACGGACTCGACAATTTGGTTCCACTTATAGGTCGGTATTATAAGACACTTTTGCTTCTCACATCAACTATTTCTAAAGGTCAAAGAGGGGGTCAGTCAGGTGATAGTGAGTGTTTCTTAAGGTTCACGGTACAGAAGAAGAGTCAGACTACCACCAGGGTCATAAAACTACTCCAGGAAATGCCAACAACTCCAACAAAGTCTTGTCAAATATGTGTTCTTGGGCGACCCTTAGACACGCTGACATACATTAAGATCCCCCGAGAAGCTATTTAGTACCATGTCAATGTGAAGGGGGATGAGGAGAAGGATATGAGTGAAGTGGTAAAAGGAAGGGAAGGAGTGATGTGAAGGGGATGAACGAAGGGAAAAGGGGAAAGAGGAATGGTATGGGGGCGATGAAGGGGAGGTGAACGGGGTGGTGCAGGGGGATGGGAGATTGGGAAGGTGATGTTTGAAAGCCTATCGACATTTTAACATTTATTACCATTAAGTAGGATTCATTTTTTATGGTAGATAGATCCTTTTTTATTACGTCTTCGCCTGTAGCGTCTGTAGGCTTAATTAAAGGGATGATATATGATAAGTTGCGATTTTTTTTTTGGTGTGTGAAAGTAGGTGTGTGTGTGTGTACATGTGCGTCTGTGTGTGTGTGCGTGTGCGTGTGTGTGTGCTCGTGTGCGTGTGTGTGTGTGATGGAATGAGTATAAGCGAGTGAGGAACAACAGCAATAGAAATCGATAACAGCTTAAATGAGAGAGAGAGAGAGAGTATATTATGAATGTGTGTGTGTGTGTGTGTGTGTGTGTGTGTGTGTGTGTGTGTGTGTGTTACTTGTCTTATGAGCACAAGTGGTTCCTTCCTGCCTCCTGGTGGCCGAGGAGAACAACAACGCTTCTCCGTCGCTTCAGTCAACACATCCCCTTCCCCCCCTTCCCCCCCTTCACCCCTTCCTTCACTCCCTCCTTCACCCCCTCCTTCACCCTCATCCTTCACCCCCTCCTTCACCCCCTCCTTCACCCCCTCCTTCACCACCTCCTTCACCACCCCCTTCAGCATTCCCATCATCATCTCCTTTCCCTTCCTTCCCTTTCACCTCCTTCATATCCCCTTACATCCCTCTTCTTTTCCTTCATCATCTTCACCTTCCTCATCTCCTCTCCCTTCACCCCCTCCTTCACCCCCCCCTTCAGCATTCCCATCATCATCTCCTTTCCCTTCCTTCTCTTTCGCCTCCTTCATATCCCCTTACATCCCTCTTCTTTTCCTTCATCATCTTCGCCTTTCCCATCTCCTCTCCCTTCACCAGTCCCTTCACCACCCCTTCATATCTCCCTTCACTTTCCCCCCTTTAATATTCCTCTCCATTTCCCCTTTTACCATCCTCTTTCTTTCCTTCTTCACCATTCCCATTTACATTCCCTTCAGCTCCCCCTCTTCATCATCATCCCCATCACTTTCCTCTTCACCATCTACTTCAGCATCCTTCTCCTTCGTCTCCATCTTTATCATTCTTCTTCACCATTCCCATCCACCTCCCCTTCATCATTCCTCTTCACGTCCCTTTCATCTTTTTCACTCCTCCCTTTTTATCATCCCTCTTCATCACACACTTCCCCTTTTCATCATTCCCGTTTACCATCTCCATTACCTACCTCCCCTTTCACCATCTTCCCTTTTCTCTTTTCGCCACCCCCTTCAACTCTGTACCTTCATCTTCCCCTTACACACCTCCCTTTCACATCCCTCTACTAATATTACTAGAAAATGCAACAGGTAAAGAAAATGCTTGTGTTTGATATAATGAGATTGAAGATGTTTGGTCTATGTATGTTTTTTTTTCTTGAGCGTGTGTGTGTGTGTGTGTGTGTGTGTGTGTGTGTGTGTGTGTGCGTGTGTGTGTGTGTGTGTCTCGCTCTCTCGTTCAAACACACACACACACACACACACACACGGTCCAGGCTAGCGTCCACACCGTGAGATTTGCTGAGCCATAAGCATTCTGAGTTAGGGGAGTGCAGCCCCCCCCCCTTCCTCTCCTACCCCTCCCTTCCTGCCCCCCTTCCCCTTCCCTGCCCCTCTTTCCTACCCTTCCTCCTCCCTCCCTCTTGCTCCTTGTTTTCCTTGCTTCCTATTCCTACATTTCTGCTCCCCACTCCCCCTCCCCCTCCCCCTTACCTCTCCCCTGGTCTCCCTTGTCCTTTCTCCCTTCCCTACCCTTCTTTCCTCTTCCTTCTCCTCTCTCTTGTTCCCTCCCTGTCTCCCTTCCTATTCCTACATTTATGCTCCCCACTCCCCCTTCCCCTCCCTCACACCTCTCCCCTGCTCTCCCTTGCCCTTTCTCCCTTCCCTACCCTTCTTTCCTCTTCCTTCTCCCTTCCTCTTGTTCCCTGTCTCCCTTCCTATGCCTACATTTCTGTTCCCTTCTCCCTCTTCCTTATCCTTTCTCTCCTCCCTACCTCTTTCATACTTTTCCTTCTCCCCCTCCCTTGCTCCCTGTCTCCCTGCTTCCCTCCCCCTCCTCGCCCCTGTCCTTATCTACTTTTCCTTTCTCCCTCCTTTTTCACCTCCCTTTCCTTCGCTCCCTTCTCCCCCTGTACTTCCTCCTCTCTTCTTTTCTCCCCTCTATCTCTCCCCAGTTCTCCTATTTCCTTCTTAATTGCCTCTTTCTCCCCCTCCTCCTCCTCTCCCTCTCCTCGTCCTTCTTCCTGATCCTTCCCTCCTTCCTTCCTCTTTATTCTCTCCTTTATTTTCTACTTTTATCTCCTTTCTTCTCGTTCTTTCTTCTCTATTCTCCTCTCCCCTTCATCTTCTCTCCTTCTTTTTCTTCTTGTTTTTGTACCTCCCTCCTCCATTCCTTTCCTTCTCCCCTTTTCTGCCTATTCCTCCTCCGCCTCTCTCCCTTTTCTCTCCCATCATCATCCCTCCCTTTATCTATCCTCCCCATACATTCTTTCCTCCCCTTTCTCTCCTCTTCTGTCTCCTTCATCACCATCCTTTTCTCCTCTTCCTCCCTGCATGCTTCCCTCTCCTCCTTTCTCTTCTCCATCATCATCATCTTCCTTCTCTTCCTCCTTCCATTCCTCCCTCCTTTCCTCCTCCCTTTCCATCCCCCATCATCATCATCCTTCCTTCTCTTCCTTCCTTCATTCTTCCCTCCTTTCCTCCTCCCTTTCCATCCCCCATCATCATCATCATTCTTCTATTCTTCTCTTCCTTCTTGCATTCTTCCCTCTCTCTCTCCTCTTCTTCTTCCTCACCTTCACTATCACCCTTCTTCCCTCCTCCTCCTCCTCCCTGCTCTCTTCTCCCCTTTTCTTCTTTCCTTCTTCACCTTCTTCCTCACTATCCTTTTCTCCTTCTCCTCCTTCCTGCATTTTCATCCCCCTCTCCTCCTCCTCCTCTCTTTTTTTTTCTCTCTTCCATCCGTGACTAGACAATGTGTGTGTGTGTGTGTGTGTGTGTGTGTGAGAGAGAGAGAGAGAGAGAGAGAGAGAGAGAGAGAGAGAGAGAGAGAGAGAGAGAGAGAGAGAGAGAGAGAGAGAGAGAAGCGGATGAGAAGGAAAAGAAAAACGAGAAGGAAGGATTAAGAAAAGGAATGAATATATAATGGAGAAGGAATGCGATGAGAGAGAGAGAGAGAGAGAGAGAGAGAGAGAGAGCAGGTGGGAGGGTTTTGTCTGTCTTATCCCATTTTTATCTGTTTACACCGCGAAATCTGGCGCGGCTAAGCGATAATTTATGGCGCGCGGTGTTAGCAGGCGCCGAGAAAAATAGAAATTAGTTCCCCCTGCAAAGCGTGAGGGGGGGGGGGGGTTAGGATGAGGAGGAGGAGGAGGAGGGGGAGGGGGAGGAGGAGGAGGAGCTTAATACCTGACATTTGGATTTTCTTTTTTTTTCTTTTTTCTTTTTTATTTGTTTTGTTTTTTGTTTAAGATCGTTCGACTTGATTAACTTTTTTTTATCTCTTCTTCTTATTGTTATTGTTGTTATTACTCTTATTATTTTTTTTCTTATTCTTTTTCTTGTTCTTTTTCTTGTTTTTTCTTTTCTCCTTTTTTATCATTATTTCTTCTTCTCTCCTGGTCTTTCTTTTATTATTGTTATTCATATTGTTATTTTTTTTTTCTCCTTCTGCTCCTGTTTCTGTCGTTATTCTTCTTGTTCTTTCTCTTTTTTTGACCTTAGTGTGACCTTTTTTTTGGGGGGTCATACTTATCTAGGGCGATCAAGCAACCTCCGAGCAATTATTACCAGGAAACAAATAAAATAAAGAAAAAGGCTTCACGCGATGTTCCGTAAAGCGCACCGTGAAATTAAAAGTGAGTTCAGGCCTTAAGGAGAGAGGGGAAAGGGGGATGAGGGGGTGTCTAAAGGGGGTGAGGGGGGTGGTTAGGGATATTTAGGGGAAGACATTAGGTACACATTGTTTACCGCGCATTCAACGGGATCACAATTCTTTCCAAATGCCCAAATTTTTCACGCAAACGGGCAGAGGGGAAGGGAGGGAAGAAGGGGGAAAGAGGGAGGCAGGGAAGGGTAGGAGAAGGAAGGGGGATGAGGAGGAAGGGGAGATGAGAGAAGTGGGGGGATGAAGAGAAGGGAGGGAGGATAGCTGAAGGGGGAACTAGGAGGAAGGAGATGGGGGAAGGGAAGGGGGAAGAGACAGAAGAAGAATGGGGGAAAGGGAATGGGAAGAAGAGAAGGAAGAAGGGAAGGAGAAGGAACAAGTGGCAATGGAAAAGGGAAGGGAATGATAGAAAGGGGAAGGGAAATGGGAAGAGAGAAGGGAGAGTGAGAGGAAAGAGGAGGGGAAAGTGAAAATGAAGAGGGGAAAAGCGAGTGATACAGTAAGCAAGGGAGGGGAGAGAGGGGAGAAGGGGAGAGAGGGGAGAAGGGAAGGGAGGAAGAAATGGAGGGAGGAAAATGAGAGGGAAATGCATGGAAAGGAAAGAGATGTTTGGCTCATCCCTGTAAAATGTGTGTGTGTGTGTGTGTGTGTGTGTGTGTGTGTGTGTGTGTGTGTGTGTGTGTGTGTGTGTGTGTGTGTCTTTACTTTTATTTACGTTTTTTTTTGTGCTCAGGCAAATTCAATCAAAACAATGAGAGAGAGAGAGAGAGAGAGAACTAGACAGACACACAAACATACAGACACATACATACATACATACATACATACATACATACATACATACGTACATACATACATACACACATACAGACAGACAGACAGACACACAGCTATATTTCCTTTATCACGTATTCAAAGCCAAGAGAAGCCCGGAAGACATGCAAGAGGAGGAGGAGGAGGAGGAGGAGGAGGAGGAGGAGGAGGAGTGACGCAGGTGCCTAGGAGGAGGAACAGTGCTTACCTTGGCCTTATCACCTCATAGGTAAAGATGAGGAGGAGGAGGAGGAGGAGGAGGAGGAGGAGGAGGGAGGATAGGGAAGGAGGAGGAGGAGGAAGAGGAGGGCTTTGATGTGAAGGGTGAAAGCGAAGGAAACCAAGAGAAGCGAAGAGGTGGAAGAGGAAGAAGAAGAGGAGAAGGAGAAAGAGAAGATGAAAAAGAAGAAGAACAAGAACATGAAGAACAGGAAAAGGAGGGAAATGAGGAGTAGAATGAAGACGAGAAAAAGGACACAACAGAGAAGAAGATGAAGGAGGATGAGAAGAAGAAGGAAACGGAGTGCGAATGAGAGGAGAAGAAGGAAAAGACAACAGAGAAAAAGATGAAGGAGAATGACAAGAAGAAGGAAGTTGAGTGAGAATGAAGAGAAAGAAGACGATAAAGAAACACAAATAAAAAAAGAATTAACCGAAAAATCACGAACTAACAGATAAATAAAAATAACTGAAACAAACAAAAAATTCATAAAGAGAAAATAAATCATAGAAAGGAAAGAGAGATGAAAGAAAGAGAGAAATGCTGCCATAATAAGGATAATGGGAGATGAGTGAAAATATAAGGAAGGAAAGGAAGAGGGAAGAAGGGGAGGAGGGAGTTAGGGTTGACAAGGAGGGGAGGAAATGCTAGCAGGGAGAGAGATAGTAAGGGGGAGAACTATTGATAACGGGGAGAATAAGGGATGGGAGATGAAATAGGAGAAGAGAAAAGAAGGGAGAGAGAGAGAGGAAGGAGGACAATTAAGGGAGGAAATTAGGGTGAAGAAAAGGTAGAAGAGACATTAGCAAAGAGAAGGAATTTGGGGGTAAAGAAGAAAGAGAGGAAAGAGGGAGGGAAAGAAGAGGGGAATGGAGGAGATGCAGAAGGATAGGAGAGAGGAGAAAAAAAGATAGGAGGTCAAACAGAGGAGAAAAATGAAGAGAAAAGGAGGGAGAGAAAAAGAGAAAGGTGAAAAGGGTAAGAAAGAGAGAGAAAGGGATAGAAAAATGGAGCAAAAGAGAAGGAAACGGAGGGACACATGAGAAGGAGGTTTGAAGTTCTGTCGATTTTCTTATTTTTTTTTTCTTTCCTTGTCTTCCCTGGTGCGTATTTTAGGTCCTCCTCCTCCTCCTCCTCCTCCTCTCGGGGTGTTGGTAATGGCGGGGGTGGAGGGGGGGGGGGGCGAGGGGGGGGGTTCGTGTTCCGCTTCCTCCTCTTTGTCTCAGAATCCGTCGCTTTCTTCTTCTTTCTCTCCTTCCTCCTCACTTCTCTCGTGCTCGCTTTCCTCCTCTTCCTCCTCCTCTTCCTCCTCTTCTTCCTCTTGTTTTTTTTTCGTCCTCGTCCACACTCTCGCCTTGGTCCTCTTCCTCTTTTTCTCTTGTTTCTTCTTTTTTTTTTTACCTATCCTCCTCTTTCTTCTCCTCCTCTTGCTCCTCATTCTCCTCCTCCTCCTACTCTTCTTCCTTTTAATTCTTATCTCACCTTTTTTTTTGCCTTTTTGATATTTTTTTCCTTCTTTTCTACTTCTTTTTTTAGTTTATGCTCAGATCTCATTTTTTCCCTTTAATTCTGTGTTTTTATAATATTTTCTCTCTTCCTTTTTCGTTTTTCTTTTTTTTTAGTTTATGTTCAGATCCGTTTTTTTCTTTTCTTTAATTCTACGTTTTCTTATTTGTTCAAACGTCCCCATTAGACGAAACCTTCTCATTCTCCTTGCAAAAACACTTCCTCCTCCTCCTCCTCACACACACACACACACACACACACACACACACACACACACACACACACACACACACACACAGAAGAAGTTGTCATATCAATATTTTCCTTCTTTCACCCACTTTTTTCACTTGTTTTTCCTCTCCGCTCTTTTTCTTATCTTTTTTTTTTGTTACATTTCTGCTTTTTTTCACATTTTCCATTTTTTTCTTCCTTGCATTTTTATTACATTGTATAATTTTTATCATCTGTATTTTTTTTCTTTCCTTCATTTTCTACCTGCAACCTCGTATCTTCCTTTTCTTCGTCTGTGTCTCTAACCTCTCCCTGTTCCCTCTACTCACTATCTATTCTTTGTCTTTTTATTTCTCTTTTCCTTTTTTTACTTTTCAATTTTTGTCTATCTCTCCTATTTCTCCTTTTTCTTATTTCTCTTTTTCTCTTTTTCCCTTTTCTATTTTTTTCTATCTCTCCTATCTCTACTTTTTTTTATTTCTCTTCTAGTTTTTTCTTTTCATTTTTTTTATCTCTCCATCTCTCTTCTTTTTCTTATATTTCTCTTCTTCTCTTTTCTTCCTTTTCTATTTCTATCTCTCCTATCTCTCCTTTTTTCTTATATTTTTTCTACGTTTTTCCTTCTTCAAATTTTTTTCTATCTCTCCAATTTCTCCCTTTTCTCATATTTCTCTTCTTCTCTTTTCTTCCTTTTCTATTTTCTTCTATCTCTCCTGTCTCTCTACTTTTCTTATATTTCTCTTCTACTCTTTTTCCTTTTCTATTTTTCTTTCTATCTCTCCTATCTCTTTTTTTTTTTTTTCTTCTTCTTTTTTTTTTTCTATTTTTCTATCTCTCCTGTCTCTCTACTTTTCTTATATTTCTCTTCTACTCTTTTTCCTTTTCTATTTTTCTTTCTATCTCTCCAATCTCTACTTTTTCTTTTTATTTCTCTTCTATTTTTTCCCTTTTCTATTTTTTCTATCTCTCCTGTCTCTCTACTTTTCTTATATTTCTCTTCTACTCTTTTTCCTTTTCTATTTTTCTTTCTATCTCTCCTATCTCTTTACTTTCTTTTATTTCTCCTCACTCTTTTCCCTTTTCTATTTTTTTCTATATCTCCTATCTCTCCTCTTTCTTATATTTCTCTTACTTTTTCTCCCTCTCTATTTTCTTTTATTCCTCCTCATTTTCCCACATTTCTTACACTTTTCCTTCATCTATATTCTTACCTCTCGCCTTCCTCTATTTTAATCCAATTTTCCCATCTTCTCCTGCATAAGCTTCCTGATTTTCCTTTCTTTTCATTTAATTTCCTCTCTCTTCTTTTCTTCTGTCTTCTTTATTTGTTTTTCCTTGTATTTTCCCTTTTTCTCAATACATCTTTATTTCCGTTTTATGCTTTTCCATTTCCACCTTGTCCCTATTTTTTTCTGCCCCTCCACCTGTCTTCCTACCTGTCTTCATCATCACCTGTCTCTCTTTCTCATCCTCTGTTTCCACCTTTCCTCCTCCTCCTCCTCTTCCTCCCCTTCTAAGGACCTCAGGGGGGGAAAGGAAGGGGGAAGAGGGGGGGAGGTTGGAAGGGAAAAAGGGGGATAGGAGGGAAGGGGGTTAAGGAGGGTGATTCCGCTTCCCCCAGCCGCCCCCCCCAGCCGCTCCCCCCTGCCTCCTTCCCCGTCTCCCCCCTCCCCCCTGCTGGTTCCCCCGGGGCTCTCCAGCAGCGATTTATGTGATATGAGGAACGCAAATGAGGAAAGGATGGCACACACACACACACACACACACACACACACACACACACACACACACACACACACACACACACACACACTCATTATTTTTTTTCTTGTTCTTGTTCGTGTTCTCGCTCTTCTTGTTTTTGCTTTCCTACTTATTTATTTATCATTTTTTTTCATCTTTTCCTAACTTTATTTTTTCTTTTTTCCTTATTTCCTTATTTTTTTATCACATTTCTTCACCTCCCCCTTTTTTTTTGTTTCTCCTTATCTCTTCCTTCTTCTTCTCTTCCTCCTCCTCCTCCTCCTCCTCCTCCTCCTACTCCTCCTCCCCCCCGCGTTGGTTCCTGGTAATGTTTTTTTTTTTTTTTTGTTATCTCGCTGTGATCTTGTTGGGCCATCCCGAGGCAGCCACGCCCTTCCATACCTCATTTTCCATGCCTCTTCCCTTCCCTTCCCTTCCCTTCCCTTCCCTTCCCTTCCCTTCCCTTCCCTTCCTTCCTTCCTTCCTTTCCTCCTCCTCCTCCTCCTCCTCCTCCTCCTCCTCCTTCCTTCCCTTCCTTCCTTCCTTTTTCCTTTTCCTTTTTCTCCTTCCTTCTTCCTTCCCCCTTCCTTCTCCTTTTCCTTCCTCTCTTCCCTTCCCTTCCCTTCATTTCCCTTTCCTTACCTTCCCTTCCCTTCCCTTCCCTTCTTCCTTCCTTCCTTCCCTTCTTTCTCTCTCTCTTCTCTCTCTCTCTCTCTCTCTCTCTCTCTCTCTCTCTCTCTCTCTCTCTATTTTCTCTCTCTCCTTCTCTCTCTCTCTCTCTCTCTCTTTCTCTTCTCTCTCTCTCTTTCCTCTCTCTCTCTCTCTCTCTCTTTCTCTCTCTCTCTCTCTCTCTCTCTCTCTCTCTCTCTCTCTCTCTCTCTCTCTCTCTCTCTCTCTCTCTCTCTCTCTCTCTCTCTCTCTCTCTCTCTCTCTCTCTCTCTCTCTCTCTCTCTCTCTCTCTCTCTCTCTCTCTCTCTCTCTCTCTCTCTCTCTCTCTCTCTCTCTCTCTCTCTCTCTCTCTCTCTCTCTCTCTCTCTCTCTCTCTCTCTCTCTCTCTCTCTCTCTCTCTCTCTCTCTCTCTCTCTCTCTCTCTCTCTCTCTCTCTCTCTCTCTCTCTCTCTCTCTCTCTCTCTCTCTCTCTCTCTCTCTCTCTCCCTTTCAAGGCGTGAAGCTCAATGGATCCTTTGGTTAATTCGTGTTCTGCCTTTTCATTGCTACACTTAACCTTTAATAAGCCACCTGTCCCCACCTGCCCCCCTTTCTCTCTCTCTCTCTCTCTCTCTCTCTCTCTCTCTCTCTCTCTCTCTCTCTCTCTCTCTCTCTCTCTCAGATATATAAAGGGTATGATCGTTAGCTGTCGGAAGAATCAGGGACCTTTTTATTGGCTGTCTCTGTTGGTGACGGCAGGAGAGCAAGCGTGATGGATTAGTAGAGAAAGTACGAGGAGTGTTTGTGCTTCAATCTCAGAGGCAATCACACAAAGAGGTCTCCTGGAAAGCATAGAAGTACATATCTGGTCCACACAACAAGCTGACGTACAATGACAGAAGCACCACCTCTTCATCGGGTTCAGAGGTTATGCAGGAGTGACTAGACAGAATATGGGAATAAGGCTGTGATCGGAGGAATAAAATGAATAATTACGGGTTAGGAAGAGGTCTTGAGTGTTTGCGTGTCTCTTAAGACGGTCAGGGATACGTGTAGGGCAAGAGGGACCATGATGCAAATATACTAAAGGGTTAGGGGTTAGGAAGAGGTCAGGAATACGTATCAGTTGAGAGGGAACACATTCAAATTTCTGTCAGTGGCATAAGGGAAGTGTGTTTCGGTTAGGAGGAGAAGGTGAGGTTTAGAGGAGGAGAGATCGCGTTCCACAGAAAAAAAAGATTGAAAACCGCGAAAGTTCCAAAAAGTTAATGAAGAAAAAGTCGTAGGAGCTCTCAGCCACGTCTTTGGGTCTTCACCAGGTGCGGGGCCCAAGGTGCGGACTTCCGGGCTGTGATGCCAAACTGTCGTACTCTAAACATCGTATTTCAGGACTAAAACTCTCGTACCTTTACAAATAACGATCTAAAATTAAAGTTATCGTTGAAAATGTTAAATAGTGATGGTTTTCTTTCATATTCGCAATAGTTATATGTCAGAAACTACGAAAAGGGAATGTAATGAGTACGATAAGATGGCAACGCTGCTTCCGGGTCACCTTCCCAGATGTTGACTCCGAGGTAGATGACATGCATATATGACACACTTACGGCTTGCACTGAGACTATAAATTAAGTAGTCAGTGTTCGATCACGGCAGATGAGTCCGTGCGCATTAAGTTTACCTTCAATAAGCAATGGAGTGACGCAAGAAGGAAAGGACACGCCACTCTGTTGACATGAACGTGAAAATTAAGTAGCCAGAAAATTTTGCTCTATTGCCGGTGTGCTTACAATCTAACACAGCGAGGTGGTAATGTCTACACCTGTGTCTATTACCTATATCAAGACGCAAAGGAATATGAAGGTGAAAATTAATGAGGTGAAAATTAATGAGGAAGAAAATGAGGTGAAAATTAATGAGGTGAAAATTAATGAGGAAGAAAATGAGGTGAAAATTAATGAGGTGAAAATTAATGAGGAAGAAAATGAGGTGAAAATTATTGAGGTGAAAATTAATGAGGAAGAAAATGAGGTGAAAATTAATGAGGAAGAAAATGAGGTGAAAATTAATGAGGTGAAAATTATTGAGGAAGAAAATGAGGTGAAAATTAATGAGGAAGAAAATGAGGTGAAAATTAATGAGGTGAAAATTAATGAGGAAGAAAATGAGGTGAAAATTAATGAGGTGAAAATTAATGAGGAAGAAAATGAGGTGAAAATTAATGAGGTGAAAATTATTGAGGAAGAAAATTATGCTGTGTTACCAATGTGCTTGCAGATTAACACAGCGAGATAATGATTGTGCCTGCGTCCATTACCTACCAGAACCCGTCGCTCCTTGCCAAAACGAACATGAAAAGATTATAGAAGAGGATTATGCTGCTCTCTCATGAACTTACAAATAACTACAGGATGAAAATGTGTGTGCGCTTAGAAACTATAACACAGGGAGATAATCTTTATGTCCGTGTCTATTACCTACCAGAACCCGTCGCTCCTTGCCAAAACGAACATGAAAAGATTATAGAAGAGGATTATGCTGCTCTCTCATGAACTTACAAATAACTACAGGATGAAAATGTGTGTGCGCTTAGAAACTATAACACAGGGAGATAATCTTTATGTCCGTGTCTATTACCTACCAGAACCCGTCGCTCCTTGCTAAAACCGAACGTGAAAAGAATATAGACGAGGATTAAGCCGCACTCTCATGAACTCACAAATATAACCACGGAAAGAAAAGGTGTGTGCGCTTAAAAACTATAACGCAGGGAGATAACTCTTGTGTCTGTGTCCTACCAATAACGGACATGAAAACAATATAGAAGAAGATTGTGCCGCATTCTCATGGACTTACAAATAACAATGGTAGGAAATGTCTCCGTGTCTGCGCCGCTCATTAATAGCTTGTCTGGTCACGCCGGGTCCTCATCATGACCTTTACCTGTTGTCGCTGGCTGTCGCGTCTGACCTTTGATGGCACCCGAGTCCTCAGCGGCAATAAGTAATGACCTTCAATCCACTTTTCATGGGCGACGATCACCCGCTTTTCTCATGCACTGACTCTGGCTCCTTCCTCTTTACTCATCTTTTCTCCTCACTTTTCATCCCGACTTTCCTTCCATTCTCTCTTTTTATACGCGAATGTTACTCAATTTTCTCATGCACGGATTTCACGATCTTTTTTTTACTCACTGTTCTCTTACGACTCACAGCTCCTTCCCTCTTTACTCATCCTTTTCTCCCTCACTTTTCATCCCGACGTTCTTACCCATTCTCTTTTTTTTATACGCGAAGGTTACTCAATTTTCTCATGCACGGATTTCACGATCTTTTTTTTACTCACTGTTCTCTTACGACTCACAGCTCCTTCCCTCTTTACTCATCCTTTCCTCCCTCACTTTTCATCCCGACGTTTCTTCCCATTCTCTTTTTTTTATACGCGAAGGTTACTCAATTTTCTCATGCACGGATTTCACGATCTTTTTTTTACTCACTGTTCTCTTACGACTCACAGCTCCTTCCCTCTTTACTCATCCTTTTCTCCCTCACTTTTCATTCCGACGTTCCTTCCCATTCTCTTTTTTTATACGCGAAGGTCACTCACTTTTATTTACACAACTTACAATCTTCAGACACGACTCACAGGTCCTTCTTTCCTCATCTCTTTCTCCCTATCCACACCTCTCCCCTCCTCCTCTCTCTTTATACCCGAAGCTCACTCATGCACACACACTCTATACTTCATAATCTTTCCTTTAGCATCCTTTCCTTCTCTCAATTCTAACCCTCATCCTTCTTCCCTCTTTTCCTTCTACTAGCAAAGTTTTAAGAGGTCTCAGCAACGCCCCCTGTGGACCCCAATACTATACCTTCAGCCACTTACCCAGCATGATGCCCTTACCTTACCTTACCTTACCTTACCTTTACCTTACCTTGCCTTTACTTTGTCTGAGCTCCCCGGGGCGTCCACTTAAGGGTTTACTGGTTAATGTTCCTTTTTTTTTATTATGGTGAAGGAGATAGAGGAAAGGTGAGGAAAAGGTGTAAAATTGAAATGTCCGTTCCTTTTTTTATATTTTTAACTTAACTTTTTTTTAATCTTTTGACGTAGCTTATTTTATCTTTTTTTTTTCCACCCAGTGTCTTGTTCTTTCTCTTCCTATCCTTTATGTCTCTTTCCCCTCCATCCTCCCCTTCACTTTCTCTCCTCCTCCCCTCCCCTAATCTATCCTGCCTTTCTCTTCCCTCACATCCCACGCCTTCCACCCCTTTCTCCCCCCTCATAGCACCTCTTCTCCCCAACACTTCCTCTCCCCGTCCTCCCCAACTTCTCCCCTTCCCCCTCTTCCCTGTGCCACCTCCCCCCTCCCCCCCTCCGCCGCGGGTCAGATTGGGGTCACAGGCAGCTCACTCTAATCTCCAAAAGTTGAATCAATTAGGCGAGATGAGATAAGAGAGGCGGGTCGTTTACCTTCCGCCTTTAGACCTGCCCCACCTGGTTACCCTGGAGGGGGGGAGAGGGGGGAGGGAGAAAGGGGGTTAGGTGGGGGGAAGGAAGGAGGGATTGAGTTAGTTTTGGAAAGAAGGCAAGGCAGGGAGAGAAAGGAAAGCAACGGAGGAATGGGAAAGAGAACGGAAAAAAAGAAAGGTAAGTTTGATGAGGAATAAGGAAAGGAGAGAAAGGGAAGGCGGAGAAAGAAAGAAGGGAGGAGGGTGAGGGAGGGGTAGAAGGCAACGAGAGAAGGATAAGAATGGTACGTTTTAAGGAGGAATAGAGAACAGAAAGGGAAAGGAAGAGAAAGGAGGGAAGGGGAAGGAAAAGGGAGAAGAGAAGCGAGAGGAAGAGGAGAAGGAGAAAGCGAATGAAGGAAAGGACGAATGAGAGAAGGAGTGAACGAGGTAAAGAGAAGGACTGGGATGAGGAGAAGGGAAAGAAGAAAGTAAAGGAAGGAATGAAGGAGAGAAGGGAAAAGGTGGAAGGTGAAAAGAGGGTGAGAGGAGAGAGGAGGAGGAGGAAAAGAAAAGGAGCAGAGGGAGAAAGAGAGGAAGAAAAAAAAGGAGTGAAGGAAGAGTAGGAAAGAGGAAACGAATGAGAGGGAAAAAGAAAGAATAAAAAGAAGAGGGGAATGTAGAAAGAGAAGGTAAAAAAAAAGGAAAGAGGGAGAGAGAGAAAGAGAAGATGAAAAAATGCAGAAAAAGTGTAGGAAGAGTAGGAAAGAAAAAGAGAGAAAGAGACAGAAGAAAGGGAAGGAGGAGAAAAGTGTAGAGACGGGAGTAAAGGAAAGAGGGAGAGAGGGAAAATAATGGAAAAAGAAAGAGGGGGAGAAATAATTGAAGGAAAGAAGGAAAATCACATGAGTAATGGAGGTGGCTGTAGAAGGGAGTGAAGGAAGGCTAAGGAGATGTAAATAGCGGATATAAATTAGTTAGACTCATGAATATATAAATTGCAGGTGTGTGTGTGTGTGTGTGTGTGTGTGTGTGTGTGTGTGTGTGTGTGTGTGTGTGTGTGTGTGTGTGTGTGTGTGTGTGTGTGTGTGTGTGTGTGTGTGAGAGTGAGTGTGTGTGTTTATCATTACTATTAATTTTACTACTACTACTACTACTACTACTACTACTACTACTATTACTACTACTACTACTACTACTACTACTACTACTACTACTACTATTACTACTACTACTACTACTACTACTACTACTACTACTACTACTACTACTACTACTACTACTACTACTACTATGCATCTCGTCACCTGTAGATTCCAATTGAACTGAGCTACAGGTGTGTCAGAGGGAGGAAGAGAGGGAGAGAAAGGGAGGAAAAAGGAAAGGGAGAGTAAAGAGGAAAGAGGAAAGGAAGAGGAGAAAAGTACAAGTTTTTCTTTCTTTTTTCTTTTTTTTTGTAGTCTTTTTTTCCTTCTACCTTCTTTCTTTCCTTTCTTTCCTTTCTTTCTTTTATCTTTCCTCTCATCATTCTCTCCTCTCCTTCTTTCCTTCATTTTTTCCTTTTCCTTAATTTTTTGTATTATTTTTCCTTCACCTCTTCCTTCCTCCATCTCTCCTTGCCTTCTTTTCCTTCCTCTCTCCATTTTCCGTTTTCTCCTTACTTTTTTTCTCTCTCCATTCATCCTTCTATCCTTGCCTTCTTTCCTTCCTTCTCTCCATTTATCCTTCTCTCCTTACTTCCTTTCCTTTATCTCTCCATTTACGCTTCTCTCCTTGCCTTTTTTCCTTCATCTCTCCATTTTTCCTTCTCTCCTTACCTCCTTTCCTTCATCCCTCCATTCAACCTTCTCTCTCTCTCTCTCTCTCCCTTATTTCCTCCCTTTTCTCCTCCCTTCCTTCCCCTCTCCCTCCCTCTCTCACTGATTTTATTTTTTTGCCTTATCGCTGCAATGTAAGGGAAGGAGAAGGGAAAGGGAGGAGGTAAGAGAAGGGAGGGAGGGAGGGAGGAAGGGAGGGAAAGGTTAGGGAGAGTATGTCGTAGTGATAACCTGATTAGGGTCTCTTCCCTCTCTCCCTCCCTCCCTACTTCCTTCCTTCCTTCCCTATCTCTCCCTTCCTCCCTTCCTTCCTTTTTCCCTCCCTCCCTCCCTCGCCTAATTTCAATATCTGGTAGTTTTTTCTTTTTTGTTTCCCCTTTATTCTTAGTTTTCTTTATTTTCTTTCTCCTTCTTTCCTTCTCATTTTTCTTCTTTCGTTTATTTATTCTTTATTTTCTTTCTCCTTCCTTCTCTTTTTTTCTTCTTTGGTTTCTTCTTTTTTTCCTTTTTCCGTTTTTTTTTTCCTCGTTTCGTTTTTCTTGCTATTTTCCTTCTTTCGTTTTTTCCCTCCCTTTAATTTTCCTTCTTTTTTTCCTCCGTCCTTCCTTTTTGTCCCTCCTTCGTTTCTGCTTCCTTCCGATTCTTCCTCCTTCCTTCCCTCCCTCTCCTTCTCGTTTCTCCTTCATTCCTTCTACTATTTTCCTTCTTTTGCTTCTCTTTCCTTCTATTTTTCCTCTTTCCTTTCTCCTCCCTTCCTTTATTTCCTTCTTTCGCTTCTCCTTCCTTTTAGTTTTCCATTTCCTTCCCTTCTTCTTTCCATTGCAATCGTTTTAACCGTCTATAGATATGAACGTTGCTTTTTATTACGTCTATAGTCTTAAAATGAGCTCTCTTAACCCTAATATCTCTCTCTCTCTCTCTCTCTCTCTCTCTCTCTCTCTCTCTCTCTCTCTCTCTCTCTCTCTCTCTCTCTCTCTCTCTCTCTCTCTCTCTCTCTCTCTCTCTCTCTCTCTCTTCATTTATTTTATCTAACCTCTTCCTCTTCCTTAACTCCTCTCTTCCTTTCCTCTCCTCTTTCCCTCTCCTTCCTCTGCCTTCACATACTTCCATAATCTCTCTCTCTCTCTCTCTCTCTCTCTCTCTCTCTCTCTCTCTCTCTCTCTCTCTCTCTCTCTCTCTCTCTCTCTCTCTCTCTCTCTCTCTCTCTCTCTCTCTCTCTCTCTCTCTCTCTCTCTCTCTTCGTTATACCATTTATCCTAATTTGTCTTCACTCTTTCCTTTATTTAATTACTCTTTAACTCGCTGCCCTCCCTTCCTCCTTCCTCCCTCCCTTCCAACTTGTCCCTCTCTTCCTCCCCTCCCTCACTTCATTTCCTTCTCTCCCTCGCCCCTCGCTTCTACTTCCTAATTTCTTCTAACTCCTCCTCCTCCTCCTCCTCCTCCTCCTCCTCTCTCTGGTTCTCTGTTTCTCCTTCTTTCTCTCTCTCTCTCTCTCTCTCTCTCTCTCTCTCTCTCTCTCTCTCTCTCTCTCTCTCTCTCTCTCTCTCTCTCTCTCTCTCTCTCTCTCTCTCTCTCTCTCTCTCTCTCTCTCTCTCATCGCATTTCCTTCTCCATTATATATTCATTCCTTTTCTTTCTTAATCCTTCCTTCTCGTTTTTCTTTTCCTTTCTCTTCCGCTTCCTCGTTTCTCGTCCCTTCTCTCTCTCTCTCTCTCTCTCTCTCTCTCTCTCTCTCTCTCTCTCTCTCTCTCTCTCTCTCTCTCTCTCCCCAGAGAGAGAGAGTCATGGATCACTCAGTACTGCCAGAATTGGAACCATATCTCAACCTTCTCCCAAGAGCAGTGTTGCCACCTTGATCAAGACACCTTCACCTCCCACTCATCATTATTGGCAGCACTGCATACCTGGCGAGGCTGTCACGTGGTGGTGGTGATGATGATGGTGGTGATGACAGTGATGGTGTTGGTGGTGGTGATGATTGTGGTTATGATTGTGGTGGTGGTGATGACAGATTGAGACGCTGTGGTGATGAGCTTGGTGTTAGTGGTGGTGGTGGTGGTGGTGATTGTAGGTGTTATGGTGGAGGACAAAGGAGGTGGTGATATATGGTTATGATCTCAGTTATGGTGGTGGTGATGGTGGTGGTGGTGATGAGATATTGAGGAAAGGGTGATAATGATGTTGTTGGTGGTGTGGGGATGATGTACGAGGATGGCTACATAGAAATAGCCCAGAGGTTGATGTCCCTTTAGTGGTGATGAAGGTGGTGGTGGTGATGGTGGTGGTGGTGGTGAGGGAGTGGATCTGTCATGAAAGGAGATAAAAAAAAAAAAAGCGGAAAGGAGTAGGAAGATCAGGTGGAGGAGTAGGAGTGGAAGGATGAGTAGAAGGAGAAAAAAGAGATCGAGAAGGAGAAATAGAAGAAGAAGGAGAAGTTGAAAAAAGATGGCGATGGGGGTGATGGCGGTGATAATGATGTTGAGGGAAAGGTCTAGAAGAAAGGAAGAGGGGAGGAGGGGGGGGAGGACTGAGTAGGGGGGCAGAAGAGAGAATGGGAATGGTGACACAGAATTATCGGGAATGCTGATCTATTCCCGGGAACCTGACAGCCAATGGAAGGTGTGTATGTGTGTGTGTGTGTGTGTGTGTGTGTGTGTGTGTGTGTGTGTGTAAATGATCGATTCTGTGGTTACGTGTGTGTGTGTGTGTGTGTGTGTGTAATTCACCACGGGTTGATAACGGGCAGGACTCGTCATCGCCAGCAAATACTCCCGATTAGAACAAATTCATTACAAACGATCCCTGAACACTGCCGGGAAACACACACACCACACACCCCATCCCCCTTGATCAGTGGAAGTTTGTCGGCCAGACCGGAGTTCGAACCTCAGTCTGCCGGGCGGGAGCATGGCAGCGCCGAGCCGTGTGTCTGGCGTGTGTGCTGGCCATGTGTAAGTGAATGTTTTTGTTTTGTTGTGCTGGCGTGTAATTCTCGCTTGACTTATTGTATGTGTGGACGTAATGCATGGCGGCGATTAGACACACGCACGAACACACACACACACACACACACACACACACACACACACACATATACACATGCGCAAGAACTGGTATTGGCGAGGAATGATAATAATAACAATGATGATGACAGTGTAATAATGGCGCTATTTATAGGCAATCACAGTGATGATAATGAGTATCTACTTTTCATTAAGACGCAGAGAATGGCAATGACAGTGATACCAACAGTTACGATTATTATTATTTGTGAGATGACCATCGACACTCGCTTGCTCCTTAATCCCGTATGATGATATAATAGTCCTCCGAGAAGAAAAATGATATATTCTAATCCGCAGCCCACGGGTAACGGAGGCAGATTTTCTTACGTCCCAGACCTCTGAGCGTCCACCACATGAGCCAGCAAGGGGTCGTGGGCCTCCAGTCTAATCATAATAGGGAGAGGGAGAAGGAGAAAAGGGAAAAGAGAAATGAAAAGACTAAAAAAACAAAGCAAATCCCTCTTGTAGACTCTTAAAGGTGTCGTAAAAGTAATAAAAAGAATAAGAAAGCAACGTGAGATAGATAGATAGGTAGAGAGATAGAGAGAGAGAGAGAGAGAGAGAGAGAGAACGTCATCACACTGAACACCAACGATAAAAAAAAAAGAAATAACAGACGAAGATATACAATGAAATCAAACTCTACTACTCGTCATAAATCCGTCATAAATAAGAGCAAGATTTTTGTATTTAGTTCTTATCATACATTTTGAGCTGCTAACTAAACACTGACCAGAGACTTAAGTGTTTTTTTTGTGAGCTTGTGTACTTGCTATATTATACTGATTTTACTACTACTACTACTACTACTACTACTACTACTACTACTACTACTACTACTACTACTACTACTACTATTACTATTACTACTACTACTCTTTTAGCTATTAGTTTATTGGTATTACTACTTCAACTTTTATTTAAATTGCTATACATAAATATATCAACTCAATGAACGTACATCTAAATAGTATCACGATTTCTACATGTTCAAGTCTTCTCTCTCTCTCTCTCTCTCTCTCTCTCTCTCTCTCTCTCTCTCTCTCTCTCTCTCTCTCTCTCTCTCTCTCTCTCTCTCTCTCTCTCTCTCTCTCTCTCTCTCTCTCTATCTCTCTCTCTCTCTCTCTCTCTCTCTCCCCCCCCCCCATGATTAACAAGGCCTGCACAGTATTGCTCAGGAAGGGCGTGTCTGCCTTCCTCTGATTGGCTGCGAGATAAGAGAGGCCACGCCCCTTCGCCCCGCCCACCTCCCGGACCGATAATTCTGCAGAGAGTAAGAGGAGGAGGAGGAGGAGGAGGAGGGAGAGGAAGAGAGGCAGGCAGGGATGTGGCGGAGGTATGAGAGAAAATAGGTCGAGGGAGGCGGGCGGACGAGCGGGCGAAGAGTGGCAGGATGAAAAGGAGGAGGAGGAGGAGAAGGAGGAGGTGGAGGAGGAGGAGGAGGAGGAGGAGGAGGAGGAGGAGGTGGTGGTGGAAGAATAAGAGGAAATGAATGAGGAAGGAAATGCGTAAGAAGAAAAATATGAGAGAGGGAGAAAGAGGAAGAGAAGAGAGATGGTTGGTGCGGATGCGTGTGTGTGTGTGTGAGAGAGAGAGAGAGAGAGAGAGAGTGGAGGGGGGGGGTAATGGGGCATTGCTTTAATTTGAAACATTAGCCAACTGGGCGGTGATGAGAGAGAGAGAGAGAGAGTGCGTCATCACACTATACACAGACTAACGATTAAAAAAAAAAAAAACTATTAGATGATACGATATAATAATTAAACTAACGCTGCAATCTTACACACTATGATTAACTTAAAAAACATTACACGGCCACCATTCACACGTTTTCACTTAATAGCGTTCAAATTTAAAACCAAGCATCATAGCGTTCAATCTCAAACTTATTATACACTCTAAAACCACTAACTAAACTAAACATTATCTAACTTCTCAAACTTATCATTATATACTCCTAAAACCACTAACTAAACTAAACATTATCTAACTTCTCAAACTTATCATTTACACTTCTAAAACCACTAACTCAACTAAACATTATCTAACTAACTAACTAACTCTCTCACTAAACATTATTAACAGTACTTACTAACTATTATATTAAACACTATCATCTAAGCATTATACTCACTCCTCACTCTCTACTTGATTCCTTTCTAATAACAATACTTTTCGCACTCGGTCTCAATACCAAACGTGCCCTAGTAAGCAGGTGTGGGAATTCAGCAGGTGTGGGAAGGAAGAGGTGAGGTCGTGTTGTGGGATGATGAGAGGTCAGAGGTGATGGTGGTGGTTGTCGTAGTGGTGATGGTGGTGAAAAGGGGTGAGATGGTGGTGATGGTGGTGGAGATCAATGTATCGGGGAAAAAAGTAAAATTAAGGGCAAACTGCGGGAAACATAGGGTAGACGGTACAATGAATTAGTATGAGGTGGTGAATGTGTGCTGAGGAGTGATACAGTGTTGTTGTTTTGGGGGGGGGTGGGGTGGGTGGCGGCGGTTGTGGTGATGGTGGTGGTGGTGGAAATCAGGAGAATCGTATTGAGAAAAGAGTAAAATCTGAAATATGTGGAAAGAAACTCAATATATAAGAATGTAGGTTGTAGTTCCTTTCTCCTGCAGCCTAACTTCCTTCAAGAGGGGAGTGAATATCAACACTACAAATGTGATAATCTCTTGCCATTTTTTGCTTTTACTTCATGAGAGCAGCCAAAGGTGTTGCAGTCATCTCATACATACCTTTTCTTTTGCTTGTATAGGTGTAACGAGAACAGGTGTGTATGTAGTTAAGGAATGACATATGTATAGGAATGTAGATGTGGAGAAAAACAGGTACAAATAGTGATGCAGGTGTAGCGAGGACAGGTATATATTTAGCTGGGATGACCATGTGTGTAGGTTTGCAGGTGTGGCGATAACAGGTGTGCATGTATTTGGGGAAAGCATATGTGAAGGTGTGTAGGTATGGCGATAAGCGTGTGTATTTGGGAAGAACATATGTGTAGGTATGTAGGTGAGACAATAACAGGTACGTATGTAGTTGGGAAGAACATATGTGTAGGTATGTAGGTATGTAAATAACAGGTGTGCATGTATTTGGGGAGAACATGTGTGGAGGTACGTGGGTGTGGCGATAACAGGTCCGTGTGTAGGTGTGGCGCTGACAGGTGTGTGTGTAGTTGGGGTGGACAGGTGTGGTTGAGGCTGAGATAAGGTTACACTAGATTATAAGAGCCACTTTAGCGTCGCTGTGACGTTGTCTATCCAATTTGGTTAATTGGTCAAGCAAACATGGCGGAGAGGAGGGTTGTGGTGGAGGGCTGGAAGAGGAGGAGGAGGAGGAGGAGGAGGAGGAGGAGGAGGAGGAGGAGGAGGAGGAGGAGGAGGTTATAAGTCTTGTCCACTGTTCTTGCTTCCTCCCCATTCACTCTCACTCCCCTCTCCCTTTCTGTCTCCTCTCACGTCCCCTCTCCCTCTCTCTCTCCCCTTACTCCACCCTCCTCTTATCTCCCTTCACTCTCCTCCCCATTCACTCACTCCCCTCGCTCTCTCCCCTCACTTCACCCTCCTCTCACCTCCCCTCTCTCCTTTCCTCCTCCCACTCGTTCACTTCCTCCTCTCCCTCCATCCTTCTCTCTCCTCCCTCCACCCATCTCTCTCCTCTACTCCTTTCATCTTCTCTCTGCTATTTCCTTCCTTCCTCCACTCCTTCCTTCACTTGTCCATCTCCATCCCTCTCCTCTTCCTTCCTTCCTTCCCTCCTTCCTTTCACCTCTCCTCCGCTGTCTCTTCCTCTCCCTTCCTTTTCGTTCCTCTTTGCTATCTCCTCCCTTCTCTCCTTCCTTTCTCCACTCCCTCCCCTCGCCAGCATCCCTCTCACTCCCCCAATTCTCTCCTCCCATCTCTCCTCTATATGGTTGATGGTGTTTGGCACTATATTGTTATGGCACCATCGTTACGCTATGGTGCCAACTGGTGCTGAGGTGTAGGTGTTGTGATGTAGTGGTGATGTCTTTGTGTGGTGGTGGTGGTGGTGGTGATGGTGGTGGTGGTGGTGGTGGTGATGGTGGTGGTGGTGATGGTGGTGGTGATGATGATTTCTCTCTCATTATCCTTTTTTTTTTTTGCGTGTTTAATAGAATTATCTTTTTTTTTTTTTTAGGTTTCTTTTACTTCTCTTGTTTTATTTTATGCTTTTCTTTCTTTTTTTTACCTTTTTGTTTTGTTTTTTATTTCTTTTATCTCTATTTCTCTTTCTTCGGTTCCTTTCGCTCCTCCTACGTTATGTTGTGCCTTTCTCTGTCTTCTTTTTCTTCTTTTTTTCTTATTTTCCCCTTATCTTTCTTTCTATCTTTCCTTATTCGTTTCCTCCTTTCTTCTTTTTTCCTTTCTTCTTTCTTTCTATTCAGTCCCAAGCACTTTCTTACTTCATTTTGTGCGTTTCTCTATTTTTTCTTACTCTATTTTTGTCTTTCTTTTATATTTCTCCTTTCTTTCTTCTTTCCTATTTCTTCCATCTTTTTCTTTTTCTTCCCCTCCTGCGTATTTTCGTCCATAATTATATCTCATCATCATCATTCCTTTCATCCCCCGTCTACTTTTCTTTCCTTTTTTGTATTTGCTGTTTTTTCTTTATTCCTTTTTTGGTTCCATTCTTTCCTTCTTCACTCCGTTTCTTATTTCCGCTTTTCCTTCCTGCGTAATTAATGTCTTCCTTTTTCTTCTTTTTATCACATCAATCTCTTTAACCTTTTGCTCTTTTTCTGTACTCTTCTTCTTCTTCTTCTTCTTCTTCTTCTTCTTCTTCTTCTTCGTGTCTTCCTTATTGCTGTTATTTTCCATTCCTCCTTTTTCCCTTCCTTTCGTCACATCTTTCCACTTTTACGAATGTTTTTTTTTCCTTTCTCTCCTTCTTACCTCATTATCATTTTTACCTCTCTCCTTCCCTTCGTTATTTCCATGCATTATTTAGCTTTTAATTCCCCTCCTCTCATCTTTTTTTTCTTTCTTGTAAATCCTTCCTCCTTTCCTTCCTGTCTCCTCTCCTTCTTCTTCTCATCTTCCCTTCTTCCTTCCCTCCTGCGTCTTCTTTTTCCTTTCTCTTCTTCTTCCTCCTCCTCTTCTTCTTTTTGATTGATATTCT
Organism: Eriocheir sinensis; assembly: GCF_024679095.1. NCBI lineage: Eukaryota > Metazoa > Arthropoda > Malacostraca > Decapoda > Varunidae > Eriocheir > Eriocheir sinensis. Next base: position 22,201,176 of record NC_066512.1, read on the forward strand.
TTCCTTCTAGTGGTCTTATGCATCAACATCAACAAACAACAACAACAACAACAACAACCTTTTTATCTTCCCTTCATCTTTATCTGCATTTCGTCCCCTCTTCCCCATTTTCTTTTTCTTTTTCTTGTTCCATTTTTCTCCTTTTTCATTTATCCCTCTCGCTTCTTCCTCACTTCCTTTCAAATTCTCTCTCTCATCTGTTTCCTCCCTTCCCAGAATCCCTCACGTTTTCCATTATATTATCTTTTCTTTTTTTCTTTACACCATGTTTTTTATCTTCTCCGATAATCTTCGTTTCATGTTTGCGTACGATATTTTCAATTTATTCCGATATGCATAATAAAAAAAAAACTACTGGATGGATATTTTACAGGATGGGATGAATAAAAGAGAACAAGGTGGTGGTGGGGGGGGGGGGGCGTGTTGCTGTTTTGTTTGGTTAGGTTTGTCTTCTTTTGCTTCATTTTCTTCGTTATTTAATTCTATCTATGTGTTTTTTTTTTTTTGTCTTTTCTTTTTTACACTCTTCCTCGTTTTCTTCCATTCATGTTTATATTTTTCTTTCATTCCTTTTTTTTTCTTCATTCATTCATTCATTCATTCATTCTTCGTTTTCCTTCCATTCATGTTTATTTTTTTCCTTTCATTCCTCTCTTTTTTTTCTTTTCTTTCATTCATTCATTCATTCATTCATTCTTTCTTTCGTTTTCCATTCATGTTTATTTTTTTCCTTTCATTCGTTTTCCTTCCATTCATGTTTATTTTTTTCCATTCATTCGTTCCTCTTTTTTTTCTTTTCTTTCATTCCTTCATTCTTTCTGTCTTTCTTTATGTCTTCCTCTCTATTTCTTCCCTACTTGCATAGTCCCATCTCTATTTCTTCCTTTCATTCCTTTTATCCTCCGTTTCTTCAATTCTAACTTTTATAATTATCTTTTTTTTTCATTTATCCATTTTTTTCCTTCTTTCCTTCTTTACTCTATTCCTCAGTTCAGATTTCCCCCGCTTCATAATTATCATCTCCCTCATATCTCTCTCTTTCTCTCTTTCTTTCTTTCTCTCTTTATTATGATCGTCTACGTTCAGTTCAGTCGGTGGTGTATATCCAAAAGCGGGTACAAACATGCGTAGATTTATTGCAGATTATCAAGTATATCATAAAGTAGAACAAAACAAGAAGGCGTGTTCGATCCTATTTGTTTGTTTGTTTGACTTTCAATTTATTTGACCTATTTGCTTATTTCTTCCTCATTCATACATAACAAACGAGGGATCCGATGTTTTTTAGATGGACTGCTGAATAATAGAGAAGGAAGTGTGTGTGTGTGTAGTGGAGGGGTGAAGGTTGTATGTGTGTGTGTGTGTGTGTGTGTGTGTGTGTGTGTGTGTGTATGTGGGTGTGTGGGTGGGTGGTTGTGGGTGTGTTTCTACTTTGCTTTCCTGTATTTTCATTATTTCTTTGTTTATTTGTTTGTGTTTAAGAATCTTTTGTTCAATATGGGTGAAACTAAACACTGGTGGGAAGACGCGTTCTGGAGAATTAATATGTACGGTAAAGTTAACAATAGATGGTCTTGGGTAGTAATGGATGTGGGTAACGTTGAATTTTAATCCCATCTCCGTCTCTTAAATAGAATAAATAGATTGAATAGTTGCAATAAATATGCGTTGAATAAAAACAAACAAGGTACACGTGATGCTCTTTTGTTTTGTTTCCGACTGTCATTTGTTTAGCAGCAGTATTTTTAAAGCATCTATAATCTTCTCCTGAGTAAACAAAACATTAAAGATCAAACGAAATATACAAAGGTAAACAAACAAGGTATACGCGATGCTCTTTTGTTTTGTCTGCGCCTGTCATTTGTTTTATCGAGGTGGGAGTAGGAACTTATTATCCCTTCGTGAGTAAACAAAACATTAGTAAGAGTTCAACGAAATGCATAAAGTAAACAAACAAGGTATAAGCGACTGTCTTTTGTTTTGTTTGTGCACGTCATCTGTTTATTGTGGGGGGAGTATCTTCAAATTATCTTGGCGTGAGGTAGCAAATGTAGGAGAGAAAGGGGTAAGGAAAACAAAAACAGCATCGGGGAGGGTTTAAGAAAGGAGTGGATGTGTGATTTGAAGGGAGAGGAAGGAGTGAAGGGGGAGGGAGGAAGGGAGAGAAGGGAGAGGAGGGATGAATGGGAGAAGGGAGTGAAGAAAAGATAAAAAAGAACAACAACATCGGGGAGGATTTAAGGTTGGAGTGGATGTGTGACGAGGGAAAGGAAGGAGTAAAGGGGGAGGGAGGGAGAGAAGGTAGAGGAGGAGTGTATGGGAGAAGGGCGTGAAAAGAAGATAAGAAGAAATTGAGTTAAACGAAGTATATGAAGTAAACAAGGTATGCGCGATGCTGTTTTGTTTTGTTTGTATATGTAATTTGTTTGCTGAGACGGGAGTATTTATTTAAAGAATCTATTATCGCTGCGTGAGAAACAAAATTAATGATGAAACTAAATGTATAAAATAAACAAGAAATTCACGATCTTATTTTGTCTTTGCAGTCTTCATCAGCTCATTGAAAGGTTAGTATTTTAAAGAACATATCAGTTTTGCGTGAGAGAAAACAACATAAGTAAAGATTGCAATGAAATGTAGCAAATAAACAAAATATACACGTTTTAATCTGGTCTGGTTTGCATTTTTTATTTGTTTATTGGTACCGGAATAGTTTGAGCATATATCATTTCTGCCGGGTAAACAAAAATAAAAACAAAGCAGATGAAACGAGATATCAAATAAGCAAAAATATACACGTTTTAATCCTGCTTGGTTTGTATTTTTTATCTCTTTATCGATACCGGAATAACTTAAGCATATATATCATCTCTGCTGGGTAAACAAAAACATAGCATACGTAACGAGATACCAAATAAGCAAAGCAAATATACGTGTCTCCTTTTTGTTTTGTTTGTAATTTTCATCTTTTATGGCGTGGGAGTGTTCCTGGGACTTATTATGGGTCGTGGTTTGGGGAGGGGAAAGAAGGGGCGGGTGAAATATTGGGGGTGGGGAGAACAGTACCTGGGCTGGGGAGGGGGAGGAAAAAAAGGAGGAGGTAGTGTCATGGAAGGAGGAGGGAAGGAGAGTTAGGAAAGAAAACAATGACGGAGAGAGGAGAGAGAGGAGAGGAGGAGAATATAACGAAGAGGGAGACGGAAGGAGGAGAGGAGGGAAGGGTTGAAGGAGTGAGAGGAGAGAGATAAACTAGGGAGAAGGGAGAGAGGTGAGATATTAGTTATGGGAGAGTAGATGTTGCGAGAGGGGAGATTAAAGAAGTGTTGAGAAGAGGGGAGAGGATGGAAGGCTTGAAGGAGTAGGAGAATGAGATAAAAATGGGGAGAAAGGGAGAAAGGGGAGACAAATTGCGTGGGAGTAGATTGTTGGGAGAGGGGAGAGGAAAAGAAGTGTTAAAGAGATGGGGGAGGAGAAAGGAGTATTGGGGAGGCATTTGTTAAGGGGAGGATATGTGGGAGAAAGGAAAACAGTTTGGGAAGAGAGTAGGGAGAGGGTGAAAGAAAGAGCAAGGGAGAGAGAGGAGGGGAGGGGAGCGGCAGGGAGAAGGGAGTGAAGAAAAGAGAAAAAAAAATAGTATCGGAGGAAGAACCTTGGAGGGGAGTAAATGTGTGAGGTGTTAAAAAGGGGGGATGTGAGAGAGGGGTGAAGGGGTGAAGGGAGAAAGGGAGAGGAGTAACTGGGGGAAAGGGAGAAGACAGGGGAGTAAATAAAAGAAGAAAAAAAGTGTTTGGGAGTAAAGGAGAAGGATGGAGGAGGATAAGGGGAGAAAAATGAATGGGAGAAGGGAAGGAAAAGAAGAAAAAACTAGTATTGAGGAGGAAGTAAGGAGAGAAGGTGTTAATAAGGGGGAGAGAGAAGGAAAGGAGTGACTGGGGAAGGGGGGAGAGGAGAGGGTGGGGGGGAGAGGGGGTGGGGCGTCAGGGAGGATCAAGGGAATGAGTGAAATATGTTGTTTGCCCCCATCGATCCTGGAGGCCTCGTATGTTTCTGTTGCGTGTCTGTCGGTGGTTCTTGGGGAGGAAATACTGTGTGCTCCACCTGCCGGCCCTCCCCTGTCCTCCTCCACCTACCTGGCCCCACCTACCTGAAGCCTCCCTCTTCCTCCCACCTCCCTCCTGCCTAGTGTTTTGGCTGTTCCCTCCCGGTCTCTGCCTCTCCGTTTTCTTCTCTCTCTTCTCTCCTACCTCGTTTTGCTTTCTTTCTACCTGTCTGATTCTGTACCTGCCTCCTGTCTAATCCTTCCTGGCTTTTGTTTCTTATCTAACTGTCTAATTTATCCTACTTGCCTTTTATTTACTTCCTACGTGTGTGATTTTTCCTACCTGCCTAATTTCTCCTACCTGATTCTTCCTCTACCTGTCTCCTTTCTGTTACACACCTCTACCTTCTCCTGTCTATCGCCCTTATCCCTCCCTCCTGTCGTTTTTTTTGCCTGCCCGTTTCTTTACCTGTTTCCTTCTGTCTCTCCTTCTACCTCCTTCCTCTTCCTCCTTCCTCCTCCTTCTTCCTTTTTCTTTACCTCCTTCTCCTTCATCCCCTTGCTTTTTACATTTTTTTTTATCTTGCTCCTACTTCTTTTTCTAATATTCCTTCATTTGTGTTGTAGGAATAGTGGTAGTAGTAGTAGTAGTAGTAGTAGTAGTAATAGTAGTAGTAGTAGTAGAAGTAGTAGTAGTAGTAGTAGTTCCTCCTCCTCCTCCTCCTCTTCCTCCCTTCTCCTCCTCCCCCTCCTCCTCCACATTCCCCACCCTCTCCTCCACCTTCCTCATAACCCACCTCCTCCTCCTCCTCTTCCTTCGCATTCCCCACCCCACATCCCCCTCCTACCCTTCCATCCCTTCCTCCACCCTACATACATTAAAAAATAATGAAACAAAATTAAAAGAAAAGCCTACCACACCGTAACCTCACACTCTCGGCCACTTCATTATGCGAGGGAGAGTTGAGATGACATGCGCCGCCCTTAAACATGGATGGAGCGGCTGTGGGGGGGCGGAGGAGGGGAGATGGATGGATGGATGGAGGGAGGGAGGGAGGGAGGGAGGGGTGGAGGCTTCGCTAAGAGTGATTATTTTATGTAGATGTTTGAGATGAATTATTGTTGGTTCTGCCGCCTACCTAGCTGACTGTGTGTGTGTGTGTGTGTGTGTGTGTGTGTGTGTGTGTGTGTGCGTGTGTGTGCGAGTGCGTGTGTGTGTAAGGAAGGCCTGATTCAAGGAGACAGAGAGAGAGAGAGAAAATGAGAGAAAATGAGAGAAAATAAGAGAAAATGAAAAAAAAAATATATTGAACTACAGACATACAGATAAAAATAACACACACACAAACAAAAAATAAATAGATAAGCAAATAGGCGGATAGGGAAACAGAGATACAGACAGACGGACAGACAGACAGACAGACAGACAGGCAAGCGGCGTAAGGGGACCGGGGGGGGGGGGGGGGGGGAGGGCGAAACAGGCCAATTGGGTGTTGATGGATGCCGGCGTCCCGTTCTCTGATTGGCCCCATCTGAACCTGTCTCCCAACTCCATCACTCCCCGATAACCTGCCGCTCCCCTCACCCTGCCCCCCTTCTCACCCTCATCCTCACCCTCACCCTGCCCCCCCCCCCTCACCCCCACCCCCTCTCTCTCTTTTTTTTTTTAATCAATGGTATAGTTCGAAGAGGAAGTGGGTTAGTAGTGAACTCTCCTTGACACCTCCCTCACTCCCTACCCCTCACCCTCACATCCCTCCCTCACCCTGACATCCCTCCTCACTACCTACCCCTATCTCCCTGACCCCCCCCTCTCACCCTGACACCCCCTTCTCACCCTGACACCCCCCCTCTCACCCTAACACCTCCCATCATTCCCACCCCCTCTCCCTGATACCTCCCTCACCCCTACCCCCTCTCTGACACTCCCAATCACCCCACTCTCACCCCGACACCCCCACTCACCCCACCCCTTCTCCCTCACACCCCCTATATCCCCCACCAACTCATTTTGACCTCTCTTCTACCCCACCCACTCACCCTGAAAAACCCCCCAGCACCCTGACTCCCCTTATTCCTCCCCATACTCCTCCCTTCACCCAGATAGCCCCCTCTCCCCTCCCCTTAACTAGACAACATCCTCACCCCTCCCTTCATTTAAATAACCCCCTCCCCCTGAATATTCATCACCCCCTCACCCCCCTTCACACCCTTCACCCCACCCTCACTCCTCTCTTTCTCCCCTTTATTCAGACAACCTTCTCACCCCTCACCAAACCCCCTTCCACCCCCCATCAACCCTCCTTTCACCCCCTCCATTTAGACAACCTTCTCACCCCTCACCATCACCCCTATCACCCCTCATCATGCCTCCTTTCACCCCCCCCTCCATTTAGACAACCTTCTCACCCCTCACTATGACCTTTCTCACCCCTCTAATCCCCTCCCTTTCATTCCTCTCCTCCCTTAGATAACCTCCTCATCCCTCCCGTCACCTCCTTCCTCACCCCTCCCTCACCCCTTCACCTAGATAACCTCCTCCCTTCACCCCCACACCTCACCTTACCCCTTCCTTCACCCATATTTCCTTTCTTCCCTTCGCCCTTTTTCTTCCCTTTTCCTCCCTTACCTACCCTTCGTTACTCCCTCCCTCTCTCACCTCCCTTATCATCCCACCCTTATTTTTTGACTCCCAGCATCACCAGCCTCCCTTGTATGCATCTCCCTGACTCTTTATCATAAGCCCTTCACTTCCCCTTTCCCCTCTAACTCATCCCTCTTCCCCTTTCCTTCCCCGCCTCACCATCGATTTGCCCTCCCCTCCCCTCTCCTCCCCTTAAACCTTCACCATTCCCGAACTCGATGCAGTCCGATCTAGTCAGTAGTATCTCCTCCTCCTCTTCCTCCTCCTCCTCCTCCTCCTCCTCCTCCTCCTTCTCTCAGCTTAGATGTGGTAATAGGGATGATGTATACGTATGTTGTGGTATTGGTGATCGCGGTGGTGGTGGTGGTAGTGGTGGTAGAAGAGTAATGATGATAATGGTGATGATGGTGGTGATGAAGATGGTGTTTGTGGTGGTGGTGGTGATTGTAGTAATGATGGAAGTGAAGATGAAGATGGTGGCAGTGGTGGTGGTGGTGGTGAGGCGGGGTATGCATAGGCGTAGCTTATCAGGTGGACAGGTAGTGGACAGGTAGTGGACAGGTCGGGGACAGGTGGGGGACAGGTGGTGGTGTCCCTGTCCCTCACACCTGACACACGCCGCGCATCCCAAAACAAGAAGCCCCGGCATTTTTAACCTTCAAGTCTGTTATTTTTTTTATTTCTACTTTAACTTGTGATGTGTTCCAACTTTTCCTTTTTGTATTTTTGTTTTTGTTTTTTATTTTCTTGAAGCTCCTGTTTAATCGTATATGTGTTTGATTTTACGGTTTTGTTGTTTTTGTTTAGATATATTGAGAGTATAGTTTTGTTTATGATTTATTTCTGATTCTTATTTTCTTGTTATTTTTATTATTTTTTTTAGTATTTGTTTTGTTTTTAATTTCGTGAAGCTCCTACTTAATGGTGTTTGATCTTATTGTGTGGTTCTATTTCTATATTTTAAGAGTAACAATTGTACTTTTTTTTCTTTTTCCTTTTCTTTATTTTTTTCATTTTGATTTTTCTATATATTTTTTTCTTTCGTTCTCTCTGTCTTTCCCCTGCCTTTCTTCATTTTCCTTTATTACCTTCTTTATTTATTCCGCTTATCTTCTCTAGCTATACCATTTCTCTTTTTTTTTCTATTTCTCTTCGTTTTTTCCTTCATGATATTTCTCCGTTTTTCTTCCTTCCTCTCCTTCTTTTCCTTTCCATTCTTCCTTGCAATCTTTCTTTATTACTTTCCCCCGTTTTTCGTTATTTCCAACCAGTTTTCATCTCCACTCAAGCTCTATACAAGGACCTTCAAGCCACGCATCGAGTATAAACAAAATCGAGGTATCCCACATATTATATACATACTTATTTTTGTTTCCCCTTCTCCCCGCCGCCGCCACTCTGCTCATTCCCGTTTTCTTTTATTTACATCCTTCGCCTCAGATTTATTCCGTATTATACTGCTTCCGTTTTCTTTGCATCTGTCTGGCCCCGTTTTTCTTTTGTTTTTATGTTAGGAATTTATGTTTTTTTCTCTCTTGTTGTTGTTGTTGTTGTTGTTGTTTTGGGTTTAGTGTTTTTGTTTATTTTTTCTTTATATCGGGTTGCAATTTTTTTCTGTTTTGTATTTTCGTTTCTAATTATTTGACTTTTTTTCTGTTTTTTTCTTAACTTTTTTCTTTTTCTTCGTTTTCTTGTTTCCTTTGTTTCGTTCCCTCTTTTTTTTTCCTTCTCTCTCTCCTTCGTTTAGTTTTTTTTCTTAAATTTCTTCCGTTCGTTCTTTCATTCTTTCTTCCTTGTATTTTGTTCTTTTCTCTTTCTCCTTTTCTTTTTCTATTTCCACCTTCTTCTTCTTTCCCTCCTTGCCTATCGATCTGTCTTTCCTTCCTTCCTTCCTTCAATCTTCTTTCCTTCCTTCCTTCCTTCAATCTTCTTTCCTTCCTTCCTTCCTTCAATCTTCTTTCCTTCCTTCCTTCCTTCCTTCAATCTTCTTTCCTTCCTTCCTTCCTTCAATCTTCTTTCCTTTCTTCCTTCCTTCAATCTTCTTTCCTTCCTTCCTTCCTTCAATCTTCTTTCCTTCCTTCCTTCCTTCCTTCAATCTTCTTTCCTTCCTTCTAACATCCCTTTCTTGATCTAACCCTTCCCTCCCTCCTTCCTTCCTTCCTTCCTTTCCTTCTTCCTTCATTTATCATCTACTCCCCTTCCTTCCTTCCTTCCTTCCTTCTTCTAACATTCCTTTCTTCATCTAACCTTCCCTTCCTTCCTTCCTTCCTTCCTTTCCTTCTTTCACCTATTATCTTCTCCCCTTCCTTCCTTCCTTCCTTTCTTCCTTTCCTATTTCCTTCCTACACATATCTTCTCCCCTTCCTTCCTTCCTTCCTTTCCTTCCTTTCTACCTTCCTTCCTTCCTTCACCTATCATCTTCTCCCCTTCCCTCTAATCCTTTCTTCCACTCTCTTCCTATTATTTTTTTTACTTCTTCTCTTCTCTTGTTTTGTTTATTTTTTCTTTATGAGTTTCCTCCGCCATTTCTTTTCATTTTCTGTATTTCTTTTTCTTTCCGTATTTCTTTCTTCCTCCCCTTTATTTTTCTCTCTTTTTGTTTTGTTTTTCATTTTTTTTGTCCTTGTCCACCCTCTTTTTTCTTGTCCTCTCTCCTAGCTATCGATTTTTCTTTCCTTCTTTCCTTCCTTCTTTCAATCTATCTTTCCTTCCTCCCTTCCTTCTTAGTTTAGTTTTTCCTTAATTTTCTTGCGTTTTTATTTTTTTTACTTTTATTTATTTTCTCTTAATGTGATCTTATTTTTCTTTCCTCCTTTTCACCTTTTCTCCTTTCCCACCTCATTTTCTATCGGTCTTTCTCTCCCTCCTTCCTTCAATCTTCCTTCTTTCTTTCCTTCCTTCAACCTTTCTTCTTTCCTTCCTTCTGTTTTTCTGTCCCTCCTTCCTTCAATCTCCCTTCCTTCCTTCCTTCCTTCCTTCAACCTTTATTCTTTCCTTCCTCGTATCTCTTTGCCCCTCCTTCCTTTTTTTTTATATCAGTCTACCTTTCCTTCCTTCCTTCCTTCACATATCATCGTCTCCCTTTCCCTAATCCTTTCTTTCACTCCCTTCCTATCACCCAGCCGCCTCGCTCAGCCCTAAACTACACAGGATCCTTCGATAGGTCCTTCGTGTCCTGGGCCCATTTCCTCTTTTCTCAGCCCCTCCTCCTCCTCCTCCTCTCCTTCCCATCCCCCCCCCATCCTTCGACCCTCATTGCCACCCCATCCCCCCTTAGCCCCTTCCTTCTTTTTCTTCTTCTTCTTCCTCCTTTTACTGTTTCCTGGTTGTTGTTTTCTTTTCTTTCTTCCCGGCCTTAACCTTCTTCTTTTCTGGTGTCTCTTCTTCCTCCTCCTTCCTCTCTTCTTTCCTCCTCTTTTTCTTTAACTACAGTCTAACCCTCACAGCTTCCTCTTCCTCTTTTCTCTTCCTCCCTCTCTACCTCTTTAACATCCTCTCCCTTCCTCTTTTATCTTTCCTTATCTTCCCATCTTTCTCCTTCTTCATATCCGTCTCTTCTTCCTCCTCCCTTCTTTCCCCCTTCTTTTCTTTAACTACAGTCTAACCCTCACATCTTCCTCTTCCTCTTTTCTCTTCCTCCCTCTCTACCTCTTTAACATCCTCTCCCTTCCTCTTCTATTTTCCCTTATCTTCCCATCTTTCTCCTTTTCTAGCCTACTAACTTCCTTCCATTTCCTTCTTTAGTTTTCCTCCTTTCTATCACCCATATCTCTTCTCTTTTCTCCCCTTCATCTAATTCTCCCACTTTCTTCTTCTAACTCCCACTTGTCTTCTTCTCCCATCCTTTCCCATTCCTCCCTAACGCCCCTCCTCTTTTTTTCTCTTCCTCCTTCCTTATCTATCCATCCCACCCCGCTCCTCCTCCACCTCTTCCCATCCCACCTTCCTCCTTTATCTTCGCACTTTCCTTCTCTATCCCTTTCACTTTGCCTTTCTCCTCTCCCCACTCCCTTACGATCCCTGCATCCCACCACCACCACCACTACCACCCCCCATCACCCCCACCGCCTGCTAAGACCATAAGGCTGAGCTCCGGCAGGTATGAGCCGTAATCTACCTGAGAGCGGCGTTCAGAAAGGCGGAGGTTCGCGGGTTAAAGGTGTTAAGGCGTTAGGTCAGTGGCTAGTTACACCTTGCTCTTACCTGCCGCTGCTCTCACCTGGAGGGCCGCCCGTGTTCAGGTGTGGGGAAGGGAAAGGGAGAGAGACGGCAAAGGGAGGATATCGGAAAGGGAAGGACGGAAAATGTGCAAAGTAGTTTTATTCTCTTTTCAACTTATTTCGGATGTGTGTCAGGGAGAATATCGAAGAGGAAAAGACTGGAGATATGAAAACTGATTAGCATGAACAGTGATTTTGAGGTGTTCATGTTCTCTTGTTAACTTATTCTGTGAAAGTGGGTTTGAGAATGATACTGGGAGGGGGATGGATGTGAAAGAGCATTAAAAAGAGAATACTAGAAAGGAAAGGACAGATAATATGCAAATTGACGAACAGGGATTTTGAACTGACCTTATTTTTTTGACAGTTTAGTCTTTAAAAATTGTGGTAAAGGATATTTTCTGTTTGTGTGATGTGGTGATCCTCTCTCGCTGAAAAGATTAGTTTGGGACATTGAAAAGAGGATGTGAGAAGAGGAAGAGAAGAGAGTTGGGGGGATTGACAGAAGATAGGGGGTTAATTAAGAGAGGAAAGTGATAGTAGAAAGCAGATAAAGATGGGTGGGAGAAGGAGATTGAAAAGAGGAGGTGAGAGGAGGAAGAGAAGAGGGTTGGGGATTGAAAGACGATAGGAGGGTTAAGAGAGGAAAGTGAGAGGGTGGGAGAAGGAGAGAGAACTGAATGGAGAAGGAAGAGGAAAAGGGAGGGACGATCGTATGTTGGATAAAGGAGAAGAAAGATTGGAAGATACAGGAATGGAGGAGTAATTGAGATAATGACTGAAAACCGATTGCGTTGGACATGGATTTTGATGTTTGTTATTGTTTTCGTCTTCCTATTTAACCCGTCCGCTGCGATTGGCACGTATTTCGCCTTCACTGGTAGCCTGGTAACATAAATTCACAGGTCTTTCTCTGACTCTGTGGTGGATAGTGGAGTGTTTCCCATGTGGTATTGGTATGCTGGATATCCCATTAGGCTCCATTTTTCCTCATTGTATTATAGCGGCCACGTTTTGCTCTGTTCCTATAACTTGGTGAGATCTTCTTGTAGGAAATTCGCAGTCAAGGGGTTAAAATTATGTTAGAGAACGAATATTGAAAAGAAAATATCTGAAAAGACGTAACCGGAACTTGAACCGATAAAAATGAGCTATTATTTTGAACGTTATTTACTCGCGGTGGTATTTGTCACCTCCACCTCAGCCGCGGACGTCCACCCATCACTAATTTATAGCGTGTCAAAAAAAGAAGAAAAACAGTCCACACCTCACGACTCTTCCAGCGGTGGCGAATATACTTTTTTTTTTTCCACAACTCCACTTCCACAGCAATGCCCGCAGCAGGTGTGTGTGTGTGTGTGTGTGTGTGTGTGTGTGTGTCAAAATCCACACACACCTCAAGGCCTCTTTTGGGGTCGTCATGGCAACGCAGGTGTGGAATTAGCCAGAATCGAACCGCCTCCACCACCATCACCACCACCGAGAAGATAGATAGATAGATAGATAGATAGATAGATAGATAGCGATAAATAGACAGAGTGAGAAAGAAAGAAGAAAAGAGAAGAAGAAAAAAGAAAAGACAAGAAGAAAAGAGTAGAGAGAAAAGATGAGAAGACAAAACAAAAGAAGAGAAAGGAAAAGGAGAGAGAGAGAGAGAGAGAGAGAGAGAGAGAGCACCCGCGGCCCAATGAATTATTAATACCCTCACGCTATTATATCTCCACTATTTCTGACCCGGCACTGCACATCCCAACCTCACCTGACCTTACCTCACCTCACCTGACCTTTCCTTTCTCTGATCCGCCGCTCACACCTCCATCCATCCGTCATCTGTCCGTTCTACCTGACTTGGACTTTTCTCCTTCTTTATCCTTCTCTTCCACCTTCTTCTTCTTCTTCTTCTTCTTCTTCTTCCTTTTTTTTGTTCTTGTTCTGCTTCTTGTTTTTTTTTTCTTCTTGATTTACTTGTTTTTGTTCTTTTTCTTCTTTTTCATCATCTTCTTCTTTTTTTTTTCTTCGTCTTCTTGTTTTCCGTCTTTTTCTTTTTCTTTTCTTCTTTTTCTTTTACCTTTTCTTTTTCTTTTTCTTTTTTTCTTTCTTCTTCTTCTTCTTCTTCTTCTTCTTCTTCTTCTTATTATTATTATTATTATTATTATTATTATTATTATTATTATTATTATTATTATTATTATTATTATTATTATTCTCTCCTTTGACATTTTACCACCACTTCTTCTTTGATTCGCCATTCACACCTTCATTCATCTATTATTCATCCCTCTCTCACAGACTCTTCTTGTTTCTCTTCTTTCGCCAACACGTACCGTCTCCTCCACTCCCGAAGAGGCCAAGGCAACTCAAATCAAGCTCACTGGTGCAACTTTTTACTCTCGTCTCTGCTTCTTTCAAGAGTATGCTGGTGAGCCGAAACAAGTCAGGACAAGACAAAACAGGACTAGTCAAGTTAAGGTAAACCACACCAAACCAAACCAAAACTAAAACAAGCAAGCATCCATTCACTGAACCAACGCTCTCCTTATCCATCCTCCCCTCTGTCTTCCTTCCTCTAGAGCGCACCTTCTTCCGAGCCTAGCCTAAACAAATCATACCAAACCATACCAAACCGAGACAAGACTACAAGCAAGCACCCCTTCACTGAACCACCCTCTTCTTAGTTATCCATCCTCCTCTCTGCCTTCCTTCCTCTAGAGCGCACCTTCTTCCGAGCCAAGCCTAACCAAACCATACCAAACCAAACCATACCAAACCGAGACAAGACCACAACAAGCAAGCATCTCTTTTACCACCCTCTCTTCCTTAGAGCGCACCTTCTTCCGAGCCAAGCCTAACCAAACCATACCAAACCAAACCATACCAAACCGAGACAAGACCACAACAAGCAAGCACCCATTCACGAACCAATGCTCTCCTTATCCATCCACCTCTCTTCCTTCCTTCCTTCCTTCCTCTTGAGTGTATATATCTTCTGCCGACCCAAGCCAAGCAGGGCCAAGACGTGCTGAGTCAGAGCCGAGGAAAGCCAGGCTGAGTCGTGTTGGTCGGGAAAGCTAATTACAGCGAGCTCGCCTCCCCCGCCGGCTGCGTTACTCCAGGAAATAAATTGAGTTTTTAAGTCCGAAATTGAGAGGCGACGAACTCCTGCCAGACTCGACGGCTCTCCTAATGTTGTTACTGACCCGCCGTCTTGCATACCGCCCCCGCCTTGGTCCCCCCCCCGCCCCCCAAAACTCCCCAACCTTCACCCCCACCCTCACCCCTTTCCCCAATAGCGCCCCCACCCTTGTCCCTGGCCCTCTAAACGCCCCCGCCCCCGCCCCCTCCTATCCCCCGCCTTGCCCATGACTCCCCCGCCTTCCGCCTCCCCCTCCCCCTCAAGACCCCTCCCCCCAGTTACCTTGCTTACTTAATATATACCTCCGCCTTGCCCCCTGCCCTCCTTTCTCCCCAAGAACCATGCCCAACAGCCCCATACACCCCCGCACCCTTCCCCTACCCCTGTCAGTATCCTCTCCCGCCCCTTCTCACCCCCAGCGCTTGACTAAATGAGTGAGTGACTGAGTGACTGACTAACTGATTGACTGACTGACTGACTGGAGGATAAGGTAAGGGAAAGGCAGACTGTGATGTGCTGCAATGTGTGTGTGTGTGTGTGTTTAAACAAAAGCTCAACACACACACACACACACACACACACACACACACACACACACACACACACACACACACACATCATCTTCATCGTTTCTTCGATCACTCTAAGCTAAACAAACACCGAGCCACGTGGAAGGGGGGGGGGGGGTCCTTGGTCCCTCTAACACCCCTCCCCCTCCCTCCTCCCCCCTCCCCTACACCCCTCACATACTGGCTGAACTGAATACTACCACAAGGACACAAGACAATAACAGCAGTAGTAGTAGTAGTAGTAGTAGTAGTAGTAGTAGTAGTAGTAGTAGTAGTAGTAGTAGTAGTAGTAGTAGTAGTAGTAGTAGTAGTAGTAGTAGTTATTAATTAGTCGTATATATAGTGAGGATTAATTACAGAATATCGCTTACTTAAACCTCTCTTTTTATTCTCTTAAGTCGGCAAAAGCTCACTCGATGGATGACTTGCTTCTTGGAACTCCAGTGTCGTTGTTTTTCTCTTCATTTTAACGTCTCATTCTTTCAATATCTCTTCCTCTATCTCTTTATTTATCTATCTATCTTTCCATCTGTTTATCCATCTCTCCCTTCTTCTCACCTTTCTCTTCCTCCCTCTTTTTTTCCTTTCTTCTATATTCCTCTCTTAATGCTTCCTTTCCTCCGTATCTGCTTCACTTTTCTCTGTGCCCTTTCTTTACTTATCCCGTCTTTTCCTTCCTTCATTCCTCCTTCTAAACGTTCCTCTTATTATTTTTTCTATTCCTCCGTGTCTCTCCTCCTTTTGCTCTTAGTTTCCTTTCTTCTTTCTTCCCTTCTGTTATCCCTTTCTTCCTTTAAACCTTCCTCTATCATTCTCTCTCTTTCTCCGTCTCTCCACGCTGTCCTCTTAGTCTCCGTCCTTCATTCTTCTTTCCTCCTCTTCCTCAGTCTTTCTCTCCCTCCCTCCTTCTCTCTCTCTTTCACTCCTGCCTCCCGGTCATAAATATTTAATGTCTCAGCCTTCACAGGAAAATGAGATTGTTGGACATTTCTTGCGTCCGTGCTGTGCTGTGCTGTGCTGTGCTGTGTGTGTGTGTGTGTGTGTGTGTGTGAGTGTGAGTGAGTGTGATAGTGTGTGCATGGCAGCCTCGGCGCGCACACACACACACACACACAAAGCCACAAACACAAACAAACACACACATTCAGCCTCACTCACAAACCAAACATTCTTTTTTTTTACATGTTTTGCTTTATCCACAACAACCTTTTCCTCCTCCTCCTCCTCCTCCTCCTCCTCCTCCTCCTCCTCTTCTTCCTTATTATCTGGAGGTGGCGCGCGGCAGCATTATTCAGTCATGGCGGACATTATTCAACAGTCAGGGAGTGGATTATGCATGAAATACATCGGTTATCGGTTCTCATTCTTAGACGCCTGAAAAATGCATGCGGGGCCGTGGCTGTGAATGTCTGTCTGTGTGTGGGAGGTGTGGGTGCTGTACGTGGGTGTGGGTGTGTGGGGAGGAGGTGTGTTTGTATGTATGTGTGTGTGTGTGTGTGTGTGGAGGGGGTATAGTTCAATGCATGTTACCGTGACGTATGTAAGGGTTGGTGCATGTTGCAGGGGTGTGGGTATGTGTGTATGTGTGTGTGTGTGGGGGCGGCAAAGGTTTAGTTGAATAGGTTGTCGTGACCTGTGCAGATTCGAATCCCACTTTCTTTCACAGTCTCTCTCCCGTTTTCTTTGTGGCTTCGTTGCATCGCCTCCTTGTTTATTTAGCGCCGCGTGAATAGTCTTTCCGTCTGTGCTTTATTATCCTCTTCCTTTGACTGGACGGCCCGGTATAGGTTTTCAGTGTGTGTGTGTGTGTGTGTGTGTGTGTGTGTGTGTGTGTGTTTTGTTTTCTCCTTTCCATAATCTGCACCATTGTTTTTATTCTTTGTCTCTCTTTTTGTGGTTTTATTGTATTGATTTGGTTAATATTTTCTCCTTTTTGTCATGTTGCGGATTTTTTTCTCTTTCTTTTTTGTTTTGCTGAAGTTGTTTACCTAGTTTTGTTGTTGTTTTTGTTTACTCAGAGGCGGGTTTTTTTTTACATTCTCTTCCTCTCTCTCTTTCTGTCTTCGCTCTTTCGCCTGTAGATATTTTTTTTGTTTGATGAAGTTTACGTAGTTTTTTTAATTTTTTTTTTATTCAGAGGTGTTTCTATTTTACATTCTCTCTTTTTCTTTCTTTCTTCGCTCGTTCGCCTTCTCCCTCTTACATTAATTTTTCTTATTTTTTTATTCAGAGGTGTTTCTATTTTCCATTCTCTCTTTTTCTTTCTTTCTTCGCTCGTTCGCCTTCTCTCCCTTTCATCTTATTTTCTCTCTCTTTCATTTGATTCGTAGACCCTAAGTTGATTGTTCAGTCTATATTTTCTTCCTTTCCTTTGTTCATTTATTATTTTCCTTTCCTATTTTTTTATGTTGAATCAATGATATTATTCTCTTTCTCTCCGAAGTGTATCAATGTTTTTCTTTCGTCAGGTCTATTTATTTTACACTCACTTTCTTCTTTTCCTCTTTTTCATTGTTTTCTATTTTTTTGGTTTGATTCGGTTGGTTTAGTTCATGTTTTGTTGTCTTTTTTTTTTAGAGTTTAGGCAATTTTCATTTTTTGTCGGGTCTAAAATTATAATCAAAATTCTCTTCCTTCTTTCACTGTTTATTTAATGTTGTGTTCTCTCTTTTTTTTTTTTTAGAGTTTAGGCAATTTTCATTTTTTGTCGGATCTAAAATTATAATCAAAATTCTCTTCCTTCTTTCACTGTTTATTTAATGTTGTGTTCTCTCTCTCTTTTTTTTTTTTAGAGTTTAGGCAATTTTCATTTTTTGTCGGGTCTAAAATTATAATCAAAATTCTCTTCCTTCTTTCACTGTTTATTTAATGTTGTGTTCTCTCTCTTTTTTTTTTTTTAGAGTTTAGGCAATTTTCATTTTTTGTCGGATCTATAATTATAATCCAATTCTCTTCCTTCTTTCACTGTTTATTTAATGTTGTGTTCTCTCTTCTTTTTTTTTTAGAGTTTAGGCAATTTTCATTTTTTGTCGGGTCTAAAATTATAATCAAAATTCTCTTCCTTCTTTCACTCTTCTACTCACTCTGTTAGGCGTTATTGTTCCTTCCTACCTTGCTTCCTACCTTGTTTGATTTATGTCTTGTTTGTTTTAGTGTCATTGTTTTAATAGTCTTTGTGAAGTTTACGCATTTTTATTTGAATTCTGCATCCCTTTTCGTTTCCAGTGTATAACGTGTACAATGTGTATTAAATTTGGGAAAGTGAATGGAAACAGAGAGATGAAAAGCGATAGATAGATATAGAGAGATAGAAAAAAATAACAGAAAGAGAGAATTGGGAGTTAGGAGGTAGAAGGCGAGACTGATTTATATGTACATTAACTGACTAACCAACTGACTTACTACAAATCTTTACACACACACACACACACACACACACACACACACACACACACACACACAGTCCCTTTGATAACACACAGCACAGCACATACTCACCACCTAATACTAAAAAACAAAAACAAAAACTCTACTGACATGCCCCTTCCCAAGCACCTTCAGGGTTAACACACCTTCACTTTCTGCCTGCTAGGGGGCGCTGTGTGTGGTTGTGTGTGTGTGTGTGTGTGTGTGTGTGTGTGTGTGTGTGTGTGTTGCCGGAGCATGAAAGGTGTGAACTTGAAAATCATTGGCACAGGGTATCGAACTGGGGCGCGCTAAACACCCGATAGCCAACAGCCGATGATGATTTAAAGGCGACGACCGGAAGAAATACTACAGCAGCCCGTCAGTCTCTTTTTTTCAGTCTGGCCGTCGTCGTCCTCGTGTTTTGAATTGTCGTTTATGTGTTATTGTTAAGTTTTGGCGGTGGTGGGACGAAATATTATAACACGGCGTTCGTCTTTTGTTTAATCTGGTCTCGCTGTCGTATTCGTGTTGTTTTTGTTTTTCGGGGAGCGGGACGTGTGTTTGTTATTGTTAGTAAAGGCAGAAGCAGAAATAAATAATACAATGTCTCACTTGGCTTCTTATTAACGAGTGCTCACCCTTTTTAGTGTTTATTTTAGTGTATCTGTGTTATTATTGTTGGTGTTGATGTGTGTCCGGCAAGGAGACGATAACTGATACAGCCTCCCGCCTCGACTTTCTTGTACCAATTGTTAATTTTCTTGTGTTTTCTTACCTTTTTTTGTGTTATAAGAGTCGAACCCGCGCCAGGCCAATCTCTTCAACAGTAATGCTCGTATGTCACTTACTAGATGAAACGGTCTTTTTTTTTTTTTTTTACAGTTAAGGAGACAGTTCAAGGGCGTAAAGAAAACTATTAAAAAAAACCCCGCTACTTACTGCTCCTGAATAGAGGTCAAAGGAGTGGCCAAAAAGAGAGGTCAGTATAGGTATAGGTCAGGTATAGATGTTCCTGCGTGCGGCGAGGGCATTGATATCTTGGAAAATTTACACGCCTTGGGAACGTAGTGCAAAACAACGGCGGGTCTCGTCAAGATGTCTAACTGCGGATTGGTTTGGCTCACGCTGTTCTAAACTCGCTTAGCACAAGAATATAGCGTTGTCGAGACCTGTGAAGAATTACAAAGGATTCGGATCTTCGCGCTGCCTTTGTTCCCAGTATTACTTAACAATTGTGAGACATGGACGCTGAATATTTTAATGACTTGAAGCGGCGAGTCAACACCTTTGGTAATAAAACCCTTTGGAATGAATATGTCAAATCGGTGATAACTTTGTGAAATGGAATCAAGGCCCCTGTTCTCTTCTCCCCTTCCCTCCCCTCCTTTTCACTTCATTCCTTCCCTTCCCCTTCCCGCCTTCCCATCCCCTTCCCGCCTTTCCATCCCCTTCTAACCTCTCCCTTCCCTCCGTTCTTCCCTTCATCTTCCCTCCCCTCCTTTTCACTTCCCTCCTTCCCTTCCCCTTCCCGCCTTCCCATCCCCTTCCCGCCTTTCCCCCCCCCCTTCCCGCCTTCCCATCCTTTCTCCTCATCTTCCCTCCTCCGTTCTTCCCTTCATCTTCCCTCCCCTCCGTTTCACTTCCCTCCTTCCCTTCCCCTTCCCGCCTTTCCATCCCCTTCCCGCCTTTCCATCCCCTTCCAACCTCTCCCTTACCTCCGTTCTTCCCTTCATCCTCAAACATTTCTCTATCTTCCCCCATTCCCTCACACCATCACCATTATCATCCCCTTAAACACACACACACACACACACACACACACACACACACACACACACACACACACACACACACGAAATAGGATAAATCGTCTCATCTTTTCGTTCTCTCTCCTCAGCGCGATTGATTCCTCCTCAAATTAGTCAACAAGCTCAGGTGTTCTCAAGACGCCGGTAATGATATTAATCCCAGGTAACAGGTAAATACTAATGAGGTGCTGAGAAGGTGAGAGAGAGAGAGAGAGAGAGAGAGAGAGAGAGAGAGAGAGAAAATAGATAAATTTGTGTAACATGACGCATCACACACACACACACACACACACACACACACACACACACACACACACACGCATGGTCCTTTCACCCTCCACATCCCCTATCTTCCTCTCCCTTCCCCTAACCCCTCCCTCCCCCCTTTCCCCTCCCCTCCCTACCCCCTTCCCCCCCCTCCCCTTCCCCACCTTATTGACAGTGGCGTGTACAAATATTTAACCTTAAGCGCGGGCGTCACCCTTCCTTCCTTCCTTCCTCCCTCCTCCTTCTTCCCCTTCGTCTTTGGCCGCCAGGGAGCGCAAAGAAGCTAGACGGTCAGCTAGTTCGCCAGCCAGCCAGTTCGGAATGTCTCGGGATCTCCTTTAAAACATTTCAGCGTCCAAGAACACATATTTGACCTGGCTTTCGAGGGGGGTGGGGGTAGGAGGGAGGGTTAGAGCATTTCCACGGGTAGTTTTATGATCCTGGTGGTAGTGTGACCGTTCTTTTGTACTATGAACTTGAAAAAGAAAAAAAAAAAAACTCATTAGAACCCGATTAATCTCCTTCTCGGTTTTTGTAAGTAGTTGATGAAAGAGGCGAAAGAGTCTGAGAATACTGATCTATATATCCTCCTTATGCCGTTCCAGTGTTTCCTCTCCCGTTCGTTAGTAGCAATTAAGGACTGAAAGAAAGAAAGCGATAAGGGGAGAGTTATAACGTAAGAAAACGGTCGATAACTTAGAGAAAATGTTACGAGGGGAGTTATAACGGAAGAAAACGGACTCTAACCAAAAGAAAACGGTACGGGGAGAGTTATAACGAAAGAAAATGGTCGATAACTAAGAGAAAATGTTACGAGGAGACTTATAACGGAAGAAAACGGACGCTAACCAAAAGAAAACCTTACGGGGAGACTTATAACGAAAGAAAACGGACGCTAATTAAAAGAAAACGATACGGGGGACTCATAACGGAAGAAAACGGACGCTAACCAAAAGAAAACGGTACGGGGAGACTTATAACGAAAGAAAACGGACGCTAACCAAAAGAAAACGGTACGGGGAGACTTATAACGAAAGAAAACGGACGCTAACCAAAAGAAAACGGTACGGGGGACTCATAACGAAAGAAAACGGACGCTAACTAAGAGAAAACGTTACGCGCTGATTTACAACGGTAGGAAACGGTCGGTAACTAAAGAAAATCAATAATACCCAGTTCGATGGTGAGGCATTTGAAGCGAGGGTGTGGTAGGGGAGGGCCTCCGACTGGTCTATGGCTGCAATTATCCCTCGAAGGCGCCTTAATTATGCTCCACAAAGACGCCTCGTGTGTGTGAGGGTGAGAGACAATAAAACTTTGGCCCGGCGAACTGCTATGTATGGTGAAGCGACCGACCCTTTCCTTCCTTTCTTGGCCGTGACCGTGGAAAAGGGAGGAAGCTGGGAAGGGAGGGAGGACTGAGGGAGGAGGAAGAAAGGAAGCTGTGGGAGGATATTTGAGAGGAAAGAATGAATAAATGAATGTATAAATGAATGAAGAATGGATGGGATGAAGTCAGGGAAGGAAGAAATGAATGATGGATGGAGAGAAGAGAGGAAGGGAGGAAGTAAGGAAAGAAAAGAAGGAATTTGTGAAGGTAGGAAGGAGGGAAAATCTGAAGGAAAGGGAGGAGCCGGGAAGAAAGGGAGGAAGGGTTGAAAGAAGGATGGAAGGAAAGAGGAATAAATAAGAGGGAGAAAGGGAAGAAGTAGAGAGGGAAGGAAGGGAAGAGAAAGTTGAGATTGACCCTTATTATAGCAAGCTGGGAAAGGTAGGAAGAAACGATGAAAGAAAGAAAGAAAGAAAGAAAGAAAGAAAGAAAGAAAGAAACGAAGGCAAGAAGGAAGAGAGGAGGGCGTTACCACGATTCCCTATACTCACACGCTCTCTGAATTTATGGCATCAGGTTGGGCGTATATCTGAAGGTGGAAGGCAGTTTATTATTAATTTTTTCCACCGGTAAGGTAAGGCAGCGACGGGGGACAGGGGGGCAGGGAGGGATGGGCAGGGATCGATATGTCGCGCATCCCTGCCTTCCTAAAAAATGTCCCTTTCAATATTGTATCGGCGTATATGCTTTTGCGTCTAAGTGATTGATGTAGTTCTTTGTTTGCGTGGCCGTTTTTGATCTGAGGTGTTTGCATTCCTAGGGGTACCGCAGCTGATTTTACGAGGCGCTCCTAATCGGTTTCAGCCTCGTCCATTATGCAATATGTTAGGTTAGGGTGCTCTATATATCGGATATTGCTACAGTAAGAGTGATATTCAGCTGCCCCCTACCAATGTAATACCTTTTTTAACTTAGTGGTATTGCATTAAAGCGACATCTATTATTTATTTTTACTCTATGAAGGAAAAGATACTCATAAACTACATTTTTTTATTGATTTATGGTGGTGCAGCGAATGTGCTCTTTGTAACGAAATTCCAATGTGTGCTGAACGACTCAAATCAAACTCGTCGGATGCTGGAGTCTTTATGTTTGAATCAGTGCTGAGGTCAGAAAGGGTGGCAAGGCTGATCTGAACGATGGCTGTGTTTATATATCAATACATGGTGTGAGTGTCTCTGGGTTCACAACAAGGGACTGTATATTTTAAGCACGTGAGACACCATAAGTTGATTGGCCGTACATCTCGTAGGCTGCAGACGCTTTTTCCCTCTCTCTTCTGTCCCGAGGCGAAAGGAGAACACACTGACAAACAAAACAAGACATCCTCGATACCGTATTTTGCTGAGAGCGTGTTGCCATGACCCAGAGAGCAAATAAAACCCTGCCTTCTTTTTTTTTCGTGTCTGGGGACTGTCGCCTTGCCTTTCGCTATAAAACACCTCGAGTTAAGACGCGGGAAAAGCGGGGCAGTGACGTCACCAACCGAGACAAGGCGCGTCTGGCTGTCTGTAGTTGTTGTCCTCGTCCATTCTCCACTCAGAGCCGATTTCACAGTGGCTTTGTCATCTCCCGAACCAAACTATTCAACCTTCTACACTCCATAAAGGTTAGGTTTTCGATGCAAGGCCAGATACACAAGAGACTTCCCGTATGGTTTCCTCACACTTGTTAACTTATACATGAACACAGAACACTACACAAGGAATTTTCGAAGTGTCTTGTATTGGTTTGGAGGCTTGCTTACTCATCATGGCGAACTGTGAAAGTGGCCCTGGTATGTCTGGTGGCGGAGTCAGACGATACTGATGAAGGGGTTGGCTTTTCGGGCAGCACACTTCCGAACCATAGCGGCGTTCAGCACCTAGCCAAGAAGAGAGGAAGTAGAGGAGAGGGGGACCAGAGAGGGAGGGGGCAGGGAAGGATGGGAGAGCAGAAGATGAGAAAGGGAGGGTGGTAGCGGCCAAGGGGGAGAAAATGGGAGAAGGGGATCAGAGTAAGGGGGTAGAAGAGAGAGGATGGGGAGAGGGGGAGCCTGGGAGTTAGTTAGTTGAGGTTATGCTAGAATGAGTAAGGTGAGAATATAAACTACCATGTAATTTTTTGCCTGGATACACACTGCGGATTAATTAGAAGAGTATTACGTAGTTTGCGATCAACGACCCGCACGTCACCCACGGCTCCGGGAAGTATCAATCACAAGGACACGTATGCAACCAGTCATAATTCACGTTGATCTCTTGTTCATGTCACCGTGAGGGAGGCAGACTGAAGCTCGAACAAAGGGGTATAAAAAAGATGCCCGTAACTCTCCGATCCACAAAGCAGAGCGGGGAAGTGCAAAAACTTAAGGATTACGTTTAATTGTGGAGGTGTTGCTTAGTTTTTGCGCCTCTCTGTCAGTGTGTATAAATCTTAAGAACGTTTTTTTTTTTTTTTTTTACATTAACGGAAGCAGCTTAAGGGGAAAAAAGTCGCCAAACGCAGCTCCTGAAAAAAATAAATAAAGGGGGGGAGAGGGGGAGGTTGAGATGCCAAGAGTGTATATTTGACTTGTTACAAAAATCATACTTTCCATTTTTTTTTACAGTAGCGGAAGCAGCTTAAGGGGAAAAAAAGTCGCCAACGCAGCTCCTGTAATAAAAAAAAGGTGGGGGGAGGGGGAGGTTGAGATGCCAAGAGTGTATATTTGACTTGTTACAAAAATCATACTTTCCCTTTTTTTTTTTACAGTAGCGGAAGCAGCTTAGGGGGAAAAAAGTCGCCAAACGCAGCTCCTGAAAAAAATAAATAAAGGGGGGGAGAGGGGGAGGTTGACATGCCAAGAGTGTAATTATGACTTGTTACAAAAATCATACTTTCCATATTTTCCTTTCATCATTTATTTTATTAATTTATTTTATTTATTACTTTAAGTTCTCGATATTTTGTTATTCTATCATTAATCTAACTTTTTTACGTAGTTATAGTTTTCTAAAGCGTCAAGGTCTCGTGTGACTGATTCCTGTTTTTTTTTCTCTCCTTTGACTTGTGGCCTGATTGAATAACTTGATATGCTCTTTTATGTATTTTTGAAAGCCGTCCTGTGTTATATATAAAGGTTAGAAAGGAGAAGAAAAATGGGGATGGGACGAAGAGTACGGAAGGGCACACCGCTGATTGATTTATCTACTAGAATGTTGTGTACAGCGAAACACACAGACAGACAAACAGACAGGCACAGACACAGATACAAACAGACAGACAGGCAGAAAGACAGGTATAGGAACAGACACATAATAAAAACAGAATAAAAACAGACATAGAGACAGACAAACACACAATCAAAGGCACAAACAAATCAACACAAACAGACAAACAGACAGATAGACAGCTAAACAGACAAGAGAACCAATAATTAAATGAATGACACTGAATAGAAAAAAAAACAATACGTCAAGATGTGTAGAGGAAAGGAAGAAAAAAATATAAATAAACAGTGAAAAAAATAAATGAAGATAAAACTATAAGGGAGAGCGAGAGAAAGAGTGTGTGTGTGTGTGTGTATGTATGTGTGAGTGTGTTCGAGGAGGGGGAGGGGGGTGAAGGGGGGCAGGGGGGGGAGTGTCACGACCGTACATCACATCACACTCCCGGGCACTCCGTCAACACTGTTTGCCCCACTCGGCCCTCGACCCGCGTGTTTGCATTCGCTCAAAAGGCCACTAAATAATCGTTGGCCGGGCTTTTTCTTGCTTATGTTGTGTGTGTTTGGATTACCATAGTGTAGGGGGAGGGGGGGAGAAGGAGGAGAGCAGAGGAAGAGGAGAGCAGGGGAGGGGGGTTTCAGAGTAGGAGGGAGGAGGTGAGGAGAGGAGAGGAGAGGAGAGGGGGGATCAGAGTGGGAGGGGGCAGGGGAGAGGGGAGCAGAAGATAGGGAGAAGAGGAGGGTGGTAGCAGGCCAAGGGGGAGAAAATGGGAGAAGGGGATCAGAGTAAAGGGGGAGAAGGGGGAGGAAGGGGAGAGAGGGAGCCTGTGAGGAAGGGGAGCATAGTAGGGTAGGGAGGAGATAAGAGCTTAGTAAGGGGAGAGGGGAAAGGAAAGAGGGGAGTAGCGGGAAGGGTGGGGGAGGATGAGAAGAGGAAAGGGGAGGGGAGAGGGGAGAAAGTCGGGAAGGAGGAAGAGGGGAGGGGAGAGAGAGGGTGGAAGGGAGAAGGGGGAGTAGAGTAGAAGGGGAGTAGGGGAGAGGAGGAAAGGTCATCAGTAATTTTTTTTTTACTGCAAAGGAGACAGATCAAGGGCTTAAAAAAAAGAAAACAATAATGAAAAAAAAACGCTGCTTACTGCCCCTAAAAAAGATTGGAGAGGAGTGGCCGAAAGAGAAGTATATAGCTTTTTTTTAATATTTTTCTTTACGCCCTTGAACTGTCTCCTTAACTGTAAGAAAAAAAAAGTATGGGAGTAAAGGATGATGGCCATGTTTCTATTATCCACTGTCTGTCTGTCTGTCTGTCTGTCTGTGTTTTTCGTATAACCATATCACTGTTTGCTTTTCTTATGTGGTTCGTCTGTCTGTCTATCTGCGTATGTCAGTCTGTCTGGTGTTTTTTTCGCTTATCTATATCAGTTCACGCTTTTCTTTTTGTTTTGTCTGTCTGTCTGTCTGTCCATCCGTCTGTCTGTCTGTCTATCTGTCTGTTTGTCTGTCTGTCTGTTTGTCTGTCTGTCTGTCTATCTGTCCGTCTATGTCTGTCTGTCTGTCTGTCAATTTGTCTGTCTGTCTGTCTGTCTGTCTGTCTGTCTATTTGTCTGTTTGTCTGTCTGTCTGTCAATCTGTCTGTCTGTCTGTTTGTCTATCTGTTTGTCTGTCTGTCTGTCTGTCTGTCTGTCTGTTTTTAGGTGAATTACGTATTTTTGTCTACATTACTAACTTGAGAGAGAGAGAGAGAGAGAGAGAGAGAGAGAGAGAGAGAGAGAGAGAGAGAGAGAGAGAGAGAGAGAGAATATAAAGGGTGAGAGAAAGAAAGTGATATAATAGGAAGGGGTAATGTGATTGGAGATGGCACACCTGAGGCCCTCTTCTCTCTCTCTCTCTCTCTCTCTCTCTCAAATCTTCAATATATACTTACATTTTCCCATCACATTTCCCTTCCACCTCTTCTCCCTTCCACCCATTCCATCAATAACTCTCCCATTTCATTCCCATTACCCATTTCCTTTCTTGCATCCTCTCTTGAACTGCCTATTTCATCTCCCTTCCGATATATGTCCCTCTCAAACTTCACCCTTTCTCCCTTTCGCTTATTCCTCCTTCCCCTTCCTCTTCTCTTTACCTCCCCCTTCTCCCTTCTTCCTCTTCCTTACCTTTCTTTCCCGTCCTTTCCTCATTCTCTTCACCTCCCCCTTCTCCCTTCTTCCTCTTCCTTACCTTTCTTTCCCGTCCTTTCCTTATTCCTCCTTCCCCTTCCTCTTCTCTTCACCTCCCCCTTCTCCCTTCTTCCTCTTCCATTTTCTAATCCATTCGTTCGACAAATCAGGGCAAATCGCGAGCCAATGAAAAACTAAACACGTTACTTTGTATTAATGAAGAACGCAATGCATCTCTTACGTACAGCATTCTCTCATTCTCTCTCTCTCTCTCTCTCTCTGCTCTATCTATCTATCTATCTATTTATCTATTTATCTATCACGAGTCCAGCACGGGATTCGGACGTGGGGTGAACGACACACACACACACACACAGAGAGAGAGAGAGAGAGAGAGAGAGAGAGAGAGAGAGAGAGAGAGAGAGAGAGAGAGAGAGAGAGAGAGAGAGAGAGAGAGAGAGAGAGAGAGAGAGAGAGAGGTTAATCCGTCGGTCTGCGTTGATCAATAAGACATTATGTGATCGAAGAACATTATTATCTAGTCTCAGGTGCACGGGCTGAGATTTCTTCTATTGATGGAGAGAGAGAGAGAGGCGAGGGTGGCGGCGACGTGGGTGGGGGGGGTGGGGGGGGATGGGACGGGGGACGGGTGGAGGCGGTGGGAGGGTGGACGGGAAGCTGAGAAATGGAAGAGAGAGAGAGAGAGAGAGAGAGAGAGAGAGAGAGAGAGAGAGAGAGAGAGAGAGAGAGAGAGAGAGAGAGAGAGAGAGAGAGAGAGAGAGAGAGAGAGAGAGAGAGAGAGCAGAAGAGGGAGGGAGGTGCTGGAAGAGTGGAATGGAGGAAGGAGGCTGAAGGAATGAGAGAGAGAGAGAGAGAGAGAGAGAGAGAGAGAGAGAGAGAGAGAGAGAGAGAGAGAGAGAGAGAGAGAGAGAGAGAGAGAGAGAGAGAGAGAGAGGGGAGGATGAGGAGGAGTGAGAGGAAAGAAGGGGAGGGAAAGGAAGAAGAGGCTGAGGAATGGAAGAAAGAGAGAGAGAGAGGAAGGAGGAGGAGGAGGATGGGTGAGAGGTAGGAGTGAGAAAAGAGGATGGGAAAAAAGAAAGAGAGTTGCTGGTCTTTATTTTATTAGGATCTTATTGTTTTTCCTTTATGTTTTTTTTTATTGTTGCGTGAATTTTTTTTTCATTTATAAATATTTTTCTTTGAGAGTTCTCCGTTTGCACCTTTTTTTTCTTTTCCTTTTCTTCTTTTAGTTTATTTTCATCTTTTATATTCTTCGTCTTCTCTTTCTTCCTCCTCCTCCTCCTCCTCCTCCTCCTCCTCCTCTCTCTCATGATATCTCTTTTGTATGTAAATCAATAAATCAAATATTTACCGTTACTGTAATAGCGCAAACACACACACACACACACACACACACGCACACACACACACACACACACACACACACACACACACACACACACACACACACACAGTCATAAATAAAAGTCTCAAGGTGATATTTTCTTTTTTTTATTAAGTTATTTTTTTTCATCACCAACCACCACCATCACCACCACCACCATCACCACCACCACCACCATCACCACCACCTCGGCCAATAACAGTTTACCATTGATCTCCGATGCTTAACTATCGCCTTGCTTAAGAATGGAACAGAGACGCAATGAGCTCCATGAATTCTCTCGCTTCTCTTTCTCTTCGTCGTCAAGGGCAAAGCAGGTCGTAAGGCATTCATTGATCACGTAAGAAGGGGCACTGAAGGAGCTTATGAGAAGAGGGATCTTTTAAAACTAACAGGAAAAAAGATAAGGAGGAGGAGGTGGTGAAAAAGAGGAATGGAAGTGCGTGTGTGTGTGTGCTTTTGAGTGTGAGTGTACAAAGAAGAGGGAAGGGTAGAGGGAGAGAAAAAGATGTGGATTAGTGTGAGTAAAAGAAAGAGGAAAGGAATGGAGGTGTATAAACTTGTGGACGAGGAAAGGGAAGAGAAGGGGAGAGGGAAAGGAGATGGACATTCGTGTCTAATGGGAAAGGAAATGGAACAGGAAGAGTAACGGAAATGGCGATATACGTAATTGTAAAAGAGGAAAGAGAAAGGAAGGGAAGGGAAAAGGAAATGCATAAAGTGAAACAAAGAAATATGCAAAGGGAAGGGGAGGAAACGGAACGAAGAAGAGGAAGGTAACATGTTTATTGATACAAGATAGAACGAGGGAAGGAAAGGATAGGAAGAAAGAATGAGGAAAAGAGGGGAGAGGGGATGGAAGGGAGATGCAGAGGAGAGAAAGGGGTTACAAGAGGAAGGTAACATGTTTATTGATACAAGATAGAACGAGGGAAGGAAAGGATAGGAGGAAGGAAGGAAGGAAGGAAGGGAGAGGAGAGGGAAGAAAAGGAAGAGGAGGAAGAGGAGAGAAAGGGGTTACAAGAGGAAGGTAACATGTTTATTGATACAAGATACAACGGGTGAAGGAAAGGATAGGAGGAAGGAAGGAAGGAAGGAAGGGAGAGGAGAGGGAAGAAAAGGAAGAGGAGGAGGAAGAGGAGGAGGAGGAGGAGGAAGTATATAAGGGGTCGGAAGGCATTGCGTGTGAATTCATAAGTGCAATGTTTATATAGAGAGAGCGGAGTTAGGGAGAGTTGGATTCCATTATTCATAAGTTTAGGTTAAGACAACAGACAGACAGGCAGACAGACCGACAGACAGACAGAAAGACAGACCGACAGACAGGCAGACAGACAGACAGAAAGACAGACCGACAGACCGACAGACAGGCAGACCGACAGATAGACAGATAGACAGACAGAAAGACAGACAGTACAGACGGGAAGTGCTGTGTGTGGGCGTGGGGGGAGGGGGGAGTGTGTGTGTGTGTGTGTGTGTGTGTGTGTGTGATGGGAAGGTATGAAGATGAAAAATTGATTACAGTCGGCAAGTAATGATTAATCTCTCTCTCTCTCTCGACATTTTTCTCCTATCTCCGTTGCTTTACTAAGAGAGAGAGAGAGAGAGAGAGAGAGAGAGAGAGAGAGAGAGAGAGAGAGAGAGAGAGAGAGAGAGAGAGAGAGAGAGAGAGAGAGAGAGAGAGAGAGAGAGAGAGAGAGAGAGACTTACTTATTCACCACAATCACTACGTCATCCATCTCTTCTTAATTTTCCTCCATTTCTCCTCCTCCATTATTCTTTATCCCTTCTCCTTTTTCTTAACCTTACCATTTACTCCCTATCCTCATCTCCCTATTTCTGCCCTTCCCCCCTTATTTCCCTCCCATACCCTCCTTTTCTCCCCCTAGTCCCCTTTCCTCCTCCCTCTTCTTTCCTCGTCTTTCCTCCTCCCTTCTCTCCTGCCTCTTTTTTTCTCTTCACCTCCATCCTTCAGTCTCCTTTCCTCCTTCTCTCCCCCTCTTTCCCCCTCCTCACCTCTCCTCCTTCTTCCTCCTCCTCCTCCACCTATCCCTTCCCTCCTCATCTTCCCATTCTCCTCCTCACCCTCTTCCTCCATCTCATCTTCAGACCTCCTTCCCCTCATCTCCCCTCTTCTTTCTCTCCCCCACTACCTCCTCCTCCTCCTGTATCACTATCTCCGTCCTTTATCCTCCCCCCTCCATCCCCCCCCCGCCTCCCCACTCACACATCTTGCCGCCCCGGACACGCATTCGGCAAGTTAGGGGCCAAATGAAGGGAGTTTACCGGCACGTGCAGCGGAAGTAATGTTATGCAAAAGATCTAAGTGGATTTGCATAACAGCGTGACGGAAGTTGGGCTGGCGTTGACTTACTTGTGTGCGGGGGCGGGAGGGGAAGGGACGGAGGGGGAAGGGGAAGGATGGCAGGTATGGAAAAGGGACGGCAGAAGGAAATGGGAACGGAGGGGTGAGGGAGGGAGAACGGAGGAGGGGAAGTGAATGGGAGAGGGAAGGGATGGGAACGGAGGGGTAAAGGGAGGGAGAACGGAGGAGGGGAAGGGAATGGGAGAGGGAAGGGATGGGAACGGAGGGGTAAAGGAGGAGAACGGAGGAGGGAAGGAATGGGAGAGGGAAGGGATGGGAACGGAGGGGTAAAGGGAGGGAGAACGGAGGAGGGGAAGGGAATGGGAGAGGGAAGGGATGGGAACGGAGGGGTAAAGGGAGGGAGAACGGAGGAGGGGAAGGGAATGGGAGAGGGAAGGGATGGGAACGGAGGGGTAAAGGGAGGGAGAACGGAGGAGGGGAAGGGAATGGGAGAGGGAAGGGATGGGAACGGAGGGGTAAAGGGAGGGAGAACGGAGGAGGGGAAGGGAATGGGAGAGGGAAGGGATGGGAACGGAGGGGTAAAGGGAGGGAGAACGGAGGAGGGGAAGGGAATGGGAGAGGGAAGGGATGGGAACGGAGGGGTAAAGGAGGGTGAACAGAGGAGGGGAAGGGAATGGGAGAGGGAAGGGATGGGAACGGAGGGGTAAAGGAGGGAGAACGGAGGAGGGGAAGGGAATGGGAGAGGGAAGGGATGGGAACGGAGGGGTAAAGGGAGGGAGAACGGAGGAGGGGAAGGGAATGGGAGAGGGAAGGGATGGAAACGGAGGGGTAAAGGGAGGGAAAACGGAGGAGGGGAAGGGAATGGGAGAGGGAAGGATGGGAACGGAGGGTAAAGGAGGGAGAACAGAGGAGGGAAGGGAATGGGAGAGGAAGGGATGGGAACGGAGGGTAAAGGAGGGAGACGGAGGAGGGATGGGAGAGGGAAGGGATGGGAACGAGGGGGTAAAGGGAGGGAGAACGGAGGAGGGGAAGGGAATGGGAGAGGGAAGGGATGGGAAAGTGAGAGGGAACACGGGGAATGAAGGGGGAAAGGAATGAAGAGGAAGGGAAGGGAATATATCTAAGTTGGGTGGGGGATGGAGGAGAAACAGGGGTAGGTAAGAAGGGCTTTGAGGGGAGATAAGGAGAAATCAGTTGGAAGGAGAAGAAAGTGAGGGGAGAGAAAGAAAGATGTAGAAGATGGAAAGGGAGTGATGGGAGATAAAGAAAGATAAATGGGAAAAAGAAGAAAGCGAGGGAAGAGGAAGAAGGACACGGAGAAAGGGAAGGGAGTGAAGGGAAATAAGGAGGAATAATAATTCTTTTTTTTACAACAAAGGAGACAGCTCAAGGGCACAATAAAAAGTAAACAATAATAAATAAAAAAAAAAGCCCGCTACTCGCTGCTCAAACTGGGGAAGGGAAGGGATAGAAGGAGGACGGAGGAGAAGGTTAAGTAAAGGAAGACAGGGGGAGAGGGTGGTGGAGGGGAGGAAGAGAGGGAGGGGTAAGGAAGAGGAGGGGAGGAGATGGGGAGGCGGAAGATGCTGGTTGGGTTCGTGTTAAGTCTATGTGTATTCTAAGCAAGTGTTAGAGTTACATGTTTGGTGGATTAAGGCTTACTGTTTACTGGGTGGGTCTGTGTGTCTGTTTGTCCTTTTGTCTGTGGAGAGAGAGAGAGAGAGAGTGAAAGACAGAAACAGAGAGACACAGAGAGAGAGAGACTTACTTATTAACCACAATCACTACGTCATCCTCTTTTGTTTATTTTCCTCCATTTCTCCTCCTCCTCCTCCATTATTTTCCATCCCTTCTCCCTTTTCCTATCCTTACCATTTGTTCCTTATCCTCATCCCCCTACTCCTGCCCTTCCCTCCTTGCTTCCCTCCCATACCCTCCCTTCTTTCCCCTCTCTCCTCCTTAGCACCTGTTTACCTCTCTTTCTCTCTGTCTGTGTGTCTGTCCGTGTCTGTCTCTGTCTACCTTTCTGTTTACATCTGTCTGTGTGTTTGCCCTTGTCTGCCTCTGTCTGTTGTGTGTCTGTTTGTGTGTCTATATGAATACACTTTTCATTAATCATATGGTATTTTTTTTTTTTTATATATTTCAATCACTTCTGTTTATCTGTTTGTCTCATTTTCTCACAGCGACAAAGATCTTTTATTTACATCATCTTAGGACACTCTTTATGCCCTCGGAAGAACATATTTACATTTATTTTCTTTACCTTGACTGTTTTTGCAACGAACAGCGATCCCAAAAAACCTCATCCCGGCCTCTTTGTGGCATCTCAGTCAATTAGATAAAAAATGATTGAAATAAAAAAGATTGATAAAAGCAAAAGGAAAAGATGAAGAAAATGATCATTGCAGCAACACGGTATAAAGAAAAGTGACAAAGAGATGATAGTGAGAAATCAGAGAGTCGGGCGGAAGAGGGGGGGGGGGGTGAGAGAGAGAGAGAGAGAGAGAGAGAGAGAGAGAGAGAGAGAGAGAGAGAGAGAGAGAGAGAGAGAGAGAGAGAGAGAGAGAGAGAGAGAGAGAGAGAGAGAGAGAGAGAGAGAGAGAGAGAGAGAGAGAGAGAGAGAGAGAGAGAGAGAGAGGAGGGGGGGGGGCATCAAACTTCAATAATTCGTAATACTGTGACGTTTCGAGTTGAGGAAAGAAGATTATTTTGTGTGTGACGAAGAATGACTCTGGAATTGTGTGGAGATAAAGAGGAGGAGGAGAAGGAGGAGGAGGAGAAAGAGGAGGAGGAGGAAGAAGACTGAAACTGTGTGGAGATGAGGAGGAAGAGGAGGAAAAAGTGGAAGTAAGGAAGGTGGAGGAGGAAGGGACAAGGGGAAAGAGAAGAGAAATAGAAGAGATTGAAAAAAACAGTGAGAGGAAAGGAAGAAGAGAAGGGAAGAGGATGGGGGCAGGTTGAGGAGGTAAGGAAGGAGGAAAGAGGAAGGAAAGGAAGAAGAGGAAGGAAAGGAAGAAGATGAAGGAAAGGAAGAAGAAAGAAAAGAAGGAGGAAAGAGGAAAGGAAAGAGGAAAGGAAAGAGGAAGGAAAGGAAGAAGAGGAAGGAAAGGAAGGAAATGAAGAAGAGGAAGGACAGGAAGAAGAGAAGGGAAGAGAATGGGGGCAGGAGGAGAAGGAAAGGAGAGAGAGAGAGAGAGAGAGAGAGAGAGAGAGAGAGAGAGAGAGAGAGAGAGAGAGAGAGAGAGAGAGAGAGAGAGAGAGAGAGAGAGAGAGAGAGAGAGAGAGAGAGAGAGAGAGACGAAAAAGATGAGTAAAGACAAAGATAATGGAGATAGAAGGATAAGTTGAGGCCAAACCCGCGTCATTCATCCACCAATTACTCAAGCAATCACTCATACTCACCCACTCCCAGACATCCCATCAAAACAGCTTCAACATTTTCATCCGGTCATTTCAGTCTTATCAATCTTCAGCGGCCGATCCGTCAAGCCTTCAGACCGCCATCCTCCTGCAGCAGCTCTCGGGAAAACAATAGCGTAAGGAAGGATATCAAAGGGCGAGTAAGGTAAATATTATGTTGGAGAGGAGAGGGAGAAATACTGTACGGAGTGATTGATAGGGAGCAGGAGGTAGAGGAAGGGAGGGAGGGAGGGAGAGGAGAATGGGAATAGAGGAGAGGAGAAGGAAAATATGGTGGAGTTTGAGGTAGGGAGAAAGGGAGGTAAGGGGAAGAGATGGAGGAGGGAAAGAAAGGGAGGAGGGAAAGAGATGGAGGAGGGAAAGAAAGGGAGGAAGGGAGTGAGGGAGAGACTGTGGTAGGGAGAGAAGGAAGGGAATAGAGGAGAGGAGAAGGAAAATAGGGCGGAGTTAGAGGTAGTGAGAAAGGGAGATAGAGGGAAAGAGATGGAGGAGGAAAGAAAGGGAGGAAGGGAGAGAGGGAGAGACTGTGGTAGGGAGAGAAGGAAAACAGGGTGGAGTTTGAGGTAGTGAGAAAGGGAGATAGAGGGAAAGAGATATAGGAGGGAAAGAAAGGGAGGAAGGGAGTGAGGGAGAGACTGTGGTAGGGAGAGAAGGAAGGGAATAGAGGAGAGGAGAAGAAAGATAGGGCGAAGTTAAAGACAGGGAGAAAGGGAGATAGAGGGAAAGAGATGGAGGAGGGAAAGAAAAGATAAACAAGGATATAGCTGGAAATGGAAAGGGAGTATAAGAAGGGAGATGGAAGGAAGGGAGAAAGGGAGAAACCACGAAAGGAAGCGGAAATGGGAATAGATAAAGAAGGGAGATAAGAAAAAGATGATTGGGAGAAAGGAAGAAAATGGAGAGATATGGAGACAGGAAAGAGAAAAGAGAGGAGATGGGAAAAGAAGAGGGGAGATGAAAGAGAGGAAGAAATGGAATGAAGAAGGGAGATGGGGAGGAAAGAGATTGAGGAGGTAAAGAAAAGGGGTAAGAGAATGAGAGAGAGAGATAAAGATGCTGGAAAGGGAAGGGAATACAGGAAGGGGGAAGGAAGGGAAAGGAAAGGAACAGAGGACGAATGAAGGGAAAGAAAGGGAAGGGAATACAGGAAGGGAGATGGAAGGGAAAGGAAAGGAACAGAGGACGAAGGAAGGGAAAGAAAGGGAAGGGAATACAGGGAGATGGAAGGGGAAGGAAAAAAAAACAAAGAACGAATGAAGGGAAAGGAAGGGAAGGGAATACAGGAAGGAAAAGGAAAGGTACAAATGACGAAGGAAGGGAAAGAAAGGGAAGGGAATAAAGGGAGATGGAAGGGAAAGGAAAAAAACAAAGAACGAATGAAGGGAAAGGAAGGGAAGGGAATAAAGGGAGATGGAAGAGAAAGGAAAGCAACAAAATACGAAGGAAGGGAAAGAAAGGGAAGGGAATACAGGAAGGGAGATGGAAGGGAAAGGAAAGGAACAAAGGACGAAGGAAGGGAAAGAAAGGGAAGGAAATAAAGGGAGATGGAAGGGAAAGGAAAGGAACAAAGGACGAAGGAAGGGAAAGGAAGGGAAGGAAATACAGGAAGGAAAAGGAAAGGTACAAATGACGAAGGAAGGGAAAGAAAGGGAAGGGAATAAAGGGAGATGGAAGGGAGGAACAAAGGACGAATGAAGGGAGAGAAAGGGAAGGGAATAAAGGGAGATGGAAGGGAGGAACAAAGGACGAATGAAGGGAGAGAAAGGGAAGGGAATAAAGGGAGATGGAAGGGAGGAACAAATGACGAATGAAGGGAGAGAAAGGGAAGGGAATAAAGGAAGGGAAGAACAGCAGGTGAATGTTTGATGGGGCGGCGGCGCGGGGCTCATTAAACATTACCTGGGGAAGGGGGGGACAGGTAGCTCTTCCCCTCCCCCTTCCCTATCCCCTTCCCATTCCCCTCCTCTTCCACTTCATATTTTTTTCCTCTTCTTCTTCTTCTTTATCTACCTTTTCCTTTCTCTTTTCTTTTCCTCTTTCCCTTCCCCTCCCCTTTCTTCTTCCCTTTCCACTTCCTCTTCTTTTTTTTCTCCTTTTCTTCCCCTTTATCTACCATCCCCTTCCCCCCCTTCCCCTCCCCCTTCCTCTTCCCTTTCTCCCTTCCCCTTCCATTTCCACTTCCTCATATTTTTTTCCCTTTTCTTCTCTTCTTTCCTACGATTCCCTTCTCTCCTTTCCTCTTCCCCTCCCCCTTCCCCTACCCTCCCCTTTCTAACCCCCTTTTCCTTCCCCCACCTCAACTTCCCATCTTCTCTCCTCTTCTTCTTTTCCTTCTCCCTTTCCCTCCCCTTTCATTTCTTTTTCCTATTCTTTTTCTATACTTTCTTCCACTTCCCTTCCTACTCTTTGCCTTCCATCTCCATCTTTTCCTCTTCCTCCCCTTCTTTTTCTCCTTGTTAATCTCCTCTTATGCATCCATCTCTCTCTCTCTCTCTCTCTCTTTTATGGTCCAATTTTCATAATTTGTACTTTTGCGTTCTCTTACAAAGTTCACATGTTCTTTTTTCTTCTTTTTTTTTCTTCTTTTGTAATTAAGCTTTCGAAATATTAACCCATACTTCTTCCATATGCTGTCTTTCTCTATTCATCTATCCATCTATCCATCTATCCATCTATCCATCTGTCTATCTCTCTATCTCTCCCATCTTCATTTCTCGTACCTACATTTGTTCATTTCATTTTGTACCTTCTCATGGCTTCATCTTTTCATTTCCTTTCTTTTATATCTCAATTTATCTCTCCCATCCACCCATCCATCACCTCCCACTCTCTCCCTGTCTTCTCCCTCACTCTCCCTCACCCTCTCCCTCGCCACCGCTCTCCCTCGCCCCCTTCCTCCTCTCCAAACCCTATTTTCCATCCATAAAGTATAGCAAAAATGGATTCGTAGGCGGCAAGTCATAATTCAGTGATCTAAGGAGGGGGCGGGAAGGGTCAGGGAGTGTGTGGGTGGGGGAGGGATGGGGAGGGAAGTAAGGGAGATGGGGGGAGTTAGAGGTTAGTGTGGGTAGATGAGTAGTGAGTAAGTAGGTCAGTGATGAATATGATGATGAATTAGTGTATTTTAACAAGTTATTCATTATCATAACCACTGATTCGGAATGTTAAGCCTTTGCCCTCTTCTCTAATTCTACTACTCTACTCTCCTTTTAGAATGTTAAACCTTTGCCCTCTTCTCTAATTCTACTCCTCTACTCTCCTTTTAGAATTTTAAGTCTTTGCCCTCTTCTCTGCTCTAATTCTACTCCTCTACTCTCCTTTTAGAATTTTAAGCCTTTGCCCTCTTCTCTAATTCTACTACTCTACTCTCCTTTTAGAATGTTAAGCCTTTGCCCTCTTCTCTGCTCTAACTCTACTACTCTACTCTTCTTCTTTTCACTACTATCCTCTAATGTATTACTCTACTTTTCCACTCTACTTCAACTCTACTCTCTACACTACCTCCCTGCTATTTCACCTCCATGCTCTAAACCACTAATCCATTCCTCTGCTCTACTATAATACTCTATTCTAATACTCTTCTCTATACTACTTTTCTACTCTACTTCTCTATCTATTCCGCTACTCTACTTCTCTACTCTACCGTTCTAGTCTACTTCTCTTCTTACTATCCTCTACTTCTCTACTCTACCGTTCTAGTCTACCTCTCTTCTTACTATACTCTACGTCTCTACCCTACCGTTCTAGTCTATTTCTCTACGCTACCGGTCTAGTCTACCTCTCTTCATACTTCTCTGCTCTGCTTTGTGGCGAGTAGAGTCTTATAAACAGACAGACAATAAGCCAGACCGTAAGACCCCGACTATCTCATTCTTATCTCCCCAGACACTACACACCCATGCATCAATGAACCTAGCTATGGGGGGAGGGGGGGGGGGAATGCTACACTACCTACACTACTCACTTACACTACCTACGCTGGCTATACTACGCACTCTACCTCTGCCCTACCAACACCACTTACACTACAACTCACGCTGCTTATAACGTTCTTTTTTTTAACATATCAGGTAATACAAAGCCTTTTAAGGAATCTACAGGAATACAGGAGGCATTGGTTAGTCGGTTTTTTTTTTATCTCTTTTTTTCTTCTTCCTTCATTCTTTTTTTTATCTCTAATGAACGCACGAACGAAAGAACGAACGCCCCACAAAACTTCTGCCATCGAGGTAAACTTCCACCAATGTGTTTGATGGTTTCTGTCACGTTCTCTGTCCATTATACCTCCTCCTCCTCCTCCTCCTCCTCCTCCTCCTCCTCCTCCTCCTCTTCATCCTTCTTCGCTCCTTCTGTTCCTCATCTTCCTTCTCCTCCTAGACATTTACCGACTACGCCTACTTTTTTCTTTCTTTTTTTCAATTTCCTCCTCCTCCTCCTCCTCCTCCTCCTCCTCCTCCTCTTCCTTCTTCGCTCCTTCTATTCCTCATCTTCCTACTTTTCCTCCTAGACATTTTCCGACTCCGCCTACTTTTTTCTTTCTTTTTTTCAATATCCTCCTCCTCCTCCTCCTCCTCCTCCTCCTTCTCCTCCTCCTCCTCACTTACCCAACCAACCAACCATCTCCGTTTTCTTTATCGTTCTCCCATTCTCCTTTTCCTTTGATTCTTCTTGTGATTTATTTACCAGCCTGTTTTTTCTCTCTATTTTGTTTTTTTTGTTTTGTTTTTTTAATTTGTGGTGCCCTTCTTGTCGTTATGTGTGTTTGTTTGTTTATATTGTCGGCTTTATCCTCCTCCTCCTCCTCCTCCTCCTCCTCCTTTTCCTCTTTCTCCTCTTTTTCTTCCCCTTCGTTCATTCACCCTCTTTCTCTCTATCCTCCTTTCATCATCATCTTCGACATCTTCATATCTACTTCCACCCCCCCCCCCCAAAAAAAAAAAAAGTAATCTAGGGGATAAATGAATCGATAACCGGGACCACTTCTGCAATGGTGAGTAGTAGTAGTAGTTGTTGTAGTCGTAGTAGAAGTAGTAATAGTAGTGGTTATAGTAGTAGTAGTGGTAGTAGGAGGAGGAGAATGAGAAGGAGTTGTAGTAGTAGTTTTAGGGGTATTAGTGGACCATCAAACTACTCTGAGACTATAAAATTACGAAAATATGTAATACGAAATAATGAAACTAAAAAAAAGTCCCAATGCAAGAGAAGAGGAAAGAAACTATAGGCAGAGTCCAAGTGTAGCGGCAGGAAGAGAGGGCCACGGGGGGAGGAGAAGGGAGGGGCAGGTCTGGAGTGGCATTGGGTCGGGGGAGGCGGGGTTTGGAGGGGGAGCGGCGGGGGGTGGGGGGGGAGGGGGGGGACAGGTGGGATCGGGGGGGGGGGGGGTAGGTGGGAATGGCGGCAGCAGGTGAGTCAGCGGCAAAAATGTTCCTAAGATTTTGTGTTGCTTCTTCGGACCGTCTTGTTTTGTTGTGTTCCGAGTGTTGTTGTTGTTGTTGTTGGTGGTGGTGGTATTGTTGTAGTTGTTGTTGTTAATGCTTTTCCAGTACTACATTTCCTCCCCTTTCCTTCCCTTCGTTCCGGGGGGGGGGGAGGAGTGCTTCTTCCCCTTCCTTCCCTTCCCTTCCCCTTTTTTTCTCTTTGTTCCTTTCACCTTCCTCTACTTACTTCCCTCCTCCTTCTCCCCTTTCCTTCCATCTCTTTTCCTCCTCTTCTTCTCTTTCTCCTCTCTATATGTGTGTGTGTGTGTGTGTGTGTGTGTGTGTGTGTGTGTGTGTTTGAGTGAGTGTGTTCGTGTGTGTGTTGCAGGTCAGCGGGAATGGCTCGCAGTTAGTCAGCACGCAGGCGAGGAACTCATTAAGGCAGCACCAACATCATTACTTGCAGCGCCCCCCAACCCCCCCTCAACCCCCTCCCCCCTCCCCCATCACCCCTCCGACCCCCCCCTACCGCGCCCTTCCCTCCCTCCGCCCCACCTTCCTTCCGCCTTCCACAGATTTCATCTCGCCAACTTCTGCAACGGTGAGCCCGCAAGTCTGGTATTGGGGGGAGGCGGGGAGAGGGGGCGAGGGGAAAAGGGAGTGGCTGGGGAGGTTAGAGCAGGGCGAGGCTGGGAGTAGAGGGGAGTAGGTGAGTGGATGGGAGCGGGCGGTGGCTAGGGTGGAGTACGAGAGAGGTAGACGGGGTGGTTAGTTCGAGGCGGGGTGGGTGTGGATGGGTGTGGGTGTGGGGTGAGTAGGTGAGTGGAAGGGAGCGGGCGGTGGCTGGGGTGGAGTACGAGAGGGGTAAACGGGGTGGTTAGTTCTAGGCGGGGTGGGTGTGGGGTGGGTGTGGGTGTGGGGGGAGTAGGTGAGTGGAAGGGAGCGGGCGGTGGCTGGGGTGGGGTACGAGAGAGGTAGACGGGGTGGTTAGGTCGAGGCAGGGTGGGTGTGGGGTGGGTGTGGATGGGTGTGGGCGTGGGGGGAGTAGGTGAGTGGGTGAGAGCGGGCGGTGGCTGGGGTGGGGTACGAGAGAGGTAGACGGGGTGGTTAGGTCGAGGCGGGGTGGGTGTGGGGTAGGCGTGGGTGGGCGTGGGTGGGGGGGAGGAGAGAGAGAGAGTAGGCAGAGGGAGCAAAGGCAGGCAAGGCAAGGCAAGGCAAGGCGAGGCAAGGCAAGGCAAGGCAAGGCAAGTCAAGGCACAGAAGAGGCGAGGCGAGGCGAGGCAAGGCGGGCCTGGAGGAAGAAAGGCCCGAGTTTGGCACAGTGGAGGCACAAAGGGCCGGGTGGAGGCGTACTGGGTCAAGGGATGTTGTTCTACCTTTCCTCTTTTGACAGAGCTTTGATTTTTGTTTGATAGTTTCCCGTCGAGAATGAATACAGTATGTTCAGTTTTCCTCCTTGAACAGTTCCATCTCCAGTCTCTTAAGTCGTTGCTGCAAATCTTTTTTTACTATGTACACTAAATCTGTCTTTCGCTTCGCCTTTGTATTTTCAGCTCATCCTCCACAGCATAAAACACTATCTCCTCCCTTCCCTTCGCTTCCGTATTCTCAACTTTTCCTCCGCAGCTTAAAACACTAACTCCTCCCTTCCCTTCGCTTCCGTATTCTCAACTTGTCCTCCACAGCTTAAAACACTAACTCATCCCTTCTCTTCGCTTCCGTATTCTCAACTTGTCCTCCACAGCTTAAAACACTAACTCCTCCCTTCCCTTCGCTTCCGTATTCTCAACTTGTCCTCCACAGCTTAAAACACTAACTCATCCCTTCTCTTCGCTTCCGTATTCTCAACTTGTCCTCCACAGCTTAAAACACTAACTCCTCCCTTCCCTTCGCTTCCGTATTCTCAACTTGTCTTCCACAGCATAAAACACTAACTCCTCCCTTCTCTTCGCTTCCGTATTCTCAACTTGTCTTCCACAGCATAAAACACTAACTCCTCCCTTCTCTTCGCTTCCGTATTCTCAACTTTTCCTCCACAGCTTAAAACACTAACTCATCCCTTCTCTTCGCTTCCGTATTCTCAACTTGTCTTCCACAGCTTAAAACACTGACTCAACTTTTCCTCCACAGCATAAAACACTAACTCCTCCCTTCCCTTCGCTTCCGTATTCTCAACTTTTCCGCCACAGCATAAAACACTATCTCCTCCCTTCCCTTCGCTTCCGTATTCTCAACTTTTCCTCCACAGCTTAAAACACTGGCCCCTCCCTTCCCTTCGCTTCCGTATTCTCAAATTGTCTTCCACAGCTTAAACAATGTGGGAAGAGATGGAGATGAGGAAGAAGAGAGGGAAGATTAACTGATGAGGAAGAGACGAAGAAACACCGATACAAAAATACCCAAAACACTAACTCCTCCCTAACTCTTCCCTTCTCTTCGCCTCAACATCCTCAGCTCATCACCCACAGCACAACGGACAGAAGTGGTTTAGGAGTCATGGCAGCCGGAGCGTGGGTGTTCACGTGTCGGGTTCAGTCTGCCTTTCCTTCATTACCTTCCTCCCTCTCTCCCTCCCTCCCCTTCCACAACTCCCCCCTCCCCCGCCGCGTGCAATGGTCAGGTTCCCATGGGC
Source organism: Eriocheir sinensis (assembly GCF_024679095.1). NCBI lineage: Eukaryota > Metazoa > Arthropoda > Malacostraca > Decapoda > Varunidae > Eriocheir > Eriocheir sinensis. The sequence continues at coordinate 22,243,203 of NC_066512.1, forward strand.
CGTGATTTCTTCTGTCCGGGCCCGATCTATTGTATCTCCCTCGTGCAAACAGGCAAATGAGCGCTAATCGAATGTATGCGTTACTGTTGCATCCGCGAGGGCATTAAGGAGCCGGTTGTCCCTCCGCGCCTGTCGCTAATTCGCCTCCCGCCGCTGTGACACCCGGCAATTATCATATTATCAATTATATCAGTTAATTGTGGAGGTAATTCCCGGTGGCATGTGGCGCGGCCGTGAGTCTCGGGGGTCACGCCACGCCGCGGAGGCCGCCAGACCCAAACACAGATGGCACGTACTGATAATGTGTCCCTTTGCCCGCCGCCACTTTGTCCCCCTGGCAGCGGCTAAGGAGATCCGGCACACACTCGGGGCATTCTTCTCCCTCATGATCTAGGGCGTGTACTCCCCTGGGTGTCCTGTGGCCGGCGGTAACCCTTCGTGTCCTCCTGGTGTGGGTGTTCTCTTTATCCAACACTCGGGGCATTCTTCTCCCTCATGATCTAGGGCGTGTACTCCCCGGGGTGTCCTGTGGCCGGCGGTAACCCTTCGTGTCCTCCTGGGCGTGGGTGTCTTCTTTATCTAACATTCGGGACATTTTTCTTCATGATCTGCGAGACGTGTACTTCTTTTCCTGTCCCTTGGAGCCTGTCGGTGACCTTTTGTGGCGGCCGCATCGTCCTTGGGTTGATGAGGCGTCGTTTGCCACCTTGACGGGATGACGCGTGGCCGCAACGTCCCCAAAGCAACACTCTCGGCGGGGAAAAGAGCGAGCAGCCATCACCGTCCGGCCCGCGCGTGTCATGGCTCTGAGTCACGGCAGGGGACGGCAGGACGAGGAAGGGGCGATCATGCAACTCTCCTCACGGCCGCCTGCACCCCGCTGGAGCTCACTCGTGGGGAGCCTTGGGGTGGGAGCGAGGAGGAGGCTGTGGAGGACTATCAGGTGGACTCACGGGGTGTTGAGGACTGAGGAGCATTGAGGACAGGTGTTGAGGGTGAGAATGAGATAGGAAGGCAAGGGAAGGAAAGGGAGAGTGCCTGTTTGTGTGTGCCTGTGTGTCTCGATGGTAAGGATGAAGCAGGGCGAGGGAAGAAAGGAAAGGGAGTGTGAGTGTTTGTATGTGCCTGTGTATATGTTGCAGGGTGGAGCTAGGCAGGGAGAGGAGAGGCTGGCAGGGAGGCAGCGTTACCATATTATCGTACTCAAAACATCGCATTCATCAGTTCCAGGGCCCAAAACTTTCGTAGCCACACAGATAACGCGATTCTAGGTGAAGTTATCGTTAAAAGCGTCACTTGTTGGTGTTTGTTTCCTATAGCTGTGAGTTAAAAACCGAAAAAATACGATGTGCTGAGTGGCTGAGTACGATAATTTGGTAACGCTGCAGGGAGGAGATTGGAACGAGTAGCCAAGTCGTATACATGTAGTACGCGAAGTGAGGCGAGCGGTAGGAGGTGAGCTGTAGTGGGAGGATCGGGGTGAGCTGAGGTGGAACAGGGCTGGTCAGGGAGGGTCTGCGTGGGGGAATATAAGGGTGTCAGGGTCAGGGTGGGATGGGTGCGTCAGGGATGGGGATAGGGGGCAGTAATGGATGCTGGAAGATTATGACATGTTGTATGAGGGAGGCGGAGGGGAGGAGATAATAACGGGATCTTGAGCAAGGTGTGAGGTGAGGAACAGGTGCGCGGAGGGGAGGGGGAAGGGGGTAAGGAGAGGAGAGGAAGGGAGAAGAGGGAAAGCGTGGGAGAGAGGGGAGGAGGAAGGAAAGGAGGGGAGAAGAGGGAAGGAAGGAAAGAGGGGAAAAGAGGAGAGAGGAGGGGAGAAGAAGGAAAGAATGGGGAGAAGAGGAAAAGTAGGGGAGAAGGGGGAAGGAAGGAAAGAGGGGAAAAGAGGAGAGAGGAGGGGAGAAGAAGGAAAGAATGGGGAGAAGAGGAGAAGGAGGGGAGAAGGATGAAAGAGAGGGGAAGAGGGAGGAAACGATGGGACGAAAAGAAGGAGGGGAGAAGGGGGAAGGAAGGAGAAAGAGGGGAAAAGAGGAGAGAGGAGGGGAGAAGAAGGAAAGAATGGGGAGAAGAGGAGAAGGAGGGGAGAAGGATGAAAGGGAGGGGAAGAGGGGAGGATGAGGAAATTAGTGGGGAAGAGAGGACGGGTGAGGAGGGAAGGAGGAGGAAAGAGTGGGGAGGGGAGGAGAGGGAGAAAACATCACCCCCTCACCCCCCCCCTAAGACCTAAGCCCTCATGCCCTCCCTCCTTCCCTCCCTCCCTTTCTCTCCCTCTCACCCCCTTCCCTTCTCCCTTAACTAGACACCATCAGCATAATTCTGTTTTAACGTAGATGCATCACCCTGCTACTCAGCCTCTCCCTTATCCATCCTCCCTTCTTTCTCCCTTTTCTCCCTTTCCCTTCCTTTCGCATCTTCTCTACCTTCTCGTCCCCTCCTCAGTACCCTTATCCATCCCTCCCTTCCTTCTCCCTCTTCTCCCTTCCCTTTCCCTTCGCATCCCCTCTCCCTACCTTCTTGTCTCCCTCCTCAGTACCCTTATCCAACCCTCCCTTCCTTCCCCCTTTTCTCCCTTTCCTTTCCCTTCGCATCCCCTCTCCCTACCTTCTTGTCTCCCTCCTCAGTACCCTTATCCATCCCTCCCTCCCTTCTCCCTCTTCTCCCTTTCCTTTCCCTTTGCATCCTCTCTCCCTTCTCGTCCCCTTTCTCGGAACCCTTATCCAACCCTCCCTTTCTTCTCCCTTTTCCCCCTTTCCCTTTTTGCTTGTCTCTTTACCTCCCTTTGAACTTCCCTTTCACCCTATTTACTCAGCCTATTTACCCAACTCTCCCTTTCTTCCCTTTTTCCTTCCTTATTTTTTGCGATCGTGGTCTCTTCTTTTTGCTAGACCCTCTACCTTCCTCTCCTCCTCAGTATCCTTTTCTTCTTCTTCTCTTCCTTTCTTTTCCTTTCCTAGTTTTCTCCAATACTTTCATGTCTTTCTTTTCTAGTACCTTTCTCTTTTTCACACCTCTTCTCTCTGCTCTTCTCTCCTCTACACACCTATTCCTTATCCTCCTTTTCCTCCTCTCTCTACCTTCCTGTTTCCTCTCCTTTAATTAACGTCTTTTTCACACTTCTCTTTGCTCGTCCCTCTAACTTCCTCTGCTTCACATCCCTGCTTGTGCCTCTAACTTCCTCTCCTCTTCTGTCCCTTCCTCTGCTTCACATCTCTGCTCGTTCCTCTAACTTCCTCTCCTCTTCTGTCCCTTCCTCTGCTTCACATCTCTGCTCGTTCCTCTAACTTCCTCTCCTCTTCTGTCCCTTCCTCTGCTTCACATCTCTGCTCGTTCCTCTAACTTCCTCTCCTCTTCTGTCCCTTCCTCTGCTTCACATCTCTGCTCCTTCCTCTAACTTCCTCTCCTCTTCAGTCCCTTCCTCTGCTTCACATCTCTGCTCGTTCCTCTAACTTCCTCTCCTCTTCAGTCCCTTCCTCTGCTTCACATCTCTGCTCGTTCCTCTAACTTCCTCTCCTCTTCAGTACCTTCCTCTGCTTCACATCTCTGCTCGTGCCTCTAACTTCCTCTCCTCTTCAGTCCCTTCCTCTGCTTCACATCTCTGCTCCTTCCTCTAACTTCCTCTCCTCTTCAGTACCTCCCTCTGCTTCACATCTCTGCTCTTTCCTCTAACTTCCTCTCCTCTTCAGTACCTCCCTCTGCTTCACATCTCTGCTCGTTCCTCTAACTTCCTCTCCTCTTCAGTACCTCCCTCTGCTTCACATCTCTGCTCGTTCCTCTAACTTCCTCTCCTCTTCAGTACCTTCCTCTGCTTCACATCTCTGCTCGTTCCTCTAACTTCCTCTCCTCTTCAGTACCTTCCTCTGCTTCACATCTCTGCTCTTTCCTCTAACTTCCTCTCCTCTTCAGTACCTCCCTCTGCTTCACATCTCTGCTCTTTCCTCTAACTCCCTCTCCTCTTCAGTACCTTCCTCTGCTTCACATCTCTGCTCGTTCCTCTAACTTCCTCTCCTCTTCAGTACCTTCCTCTGCTTCATATCTCTGCTCGTTCCTCTAACTTCCTCTCCTCTTCAGTACCTTCCTCTGCTTCATATCTCTGCTCTTTCCTCTAACTTCCTCTCCTCTTCAGTACCTTCCTCTGCTTCACATCTCTGCTCGTTCCTCTAACTTCCTCTCCTCTTCAGTACCTTCCTCTGCTTCATATCTCTGCTCGTTCCTCTAACTTCCTCTCCTCTTCAGTCCCTTCCTCTGCTTCATATCTCTGCTCTTTCCTCTAACTCCCTCTCCTCTTCAGTACCTTCCTCTGCTTCATATCTCTGCTCGTTCCTCTAACTTTCTCCTCTTCTTTTTCCCACCTCGTCCCTCCTCGTCATTAAAATCCCAAATCCCATGTTTTCCCAAATTTCCCCTTTTGATTTTTGTGTTTATTTGTCAGTAAAAAAGTCTGGTACACTCTTTTTTTTTTTCTTTCTACCTCCCTTTCCATTCCTCCTCGTCCTCATTACCGTCCTTCGCCCATTTCTCCTGCCCATTACTTCCCCTTCACCCATTCATATCACTCGTTGTCTCCTTCCTTTACCCTTTCCATACCATCCCATTTGTAATAACTCTCATTCTTTTTTTTTTCTGTTTATTTCCTCGTCTGCTTCCTTTCTTTTCCCTGCTACTACTACAACTACCACTACCTACCTACCTACCTACCTACCTACTTACCCTTACACCAATTTCATTCCTTCAAACCTACACCCATATACATTTTTCCCCTACCCCCTTCTCCCTCCCTCGACTCCCTCCCTCCCTCCTTCCCTCCTTCCACTATCCTACCTCCATCACCTCCAGTCCTACACACATACAGCCTCCTTCCCTCCCTCCCCCCCTCCCTCCCTCCCCCCCGTCCCACCCTCCACCTGATTTAAGTATCGGTCGCAGGTGTTCGCCGCTCTAACCCGAAGTTATTGATGCCGGATATCCTTATTCCGAGGATTTCCAGTCTGAAGTGAACCCAGCCACAACCTCCTCCTCCTCTTACTCCTCCTCCTCCTCCTCCTCCTCCTCCTCCTCTTCTTCTTGTTCTTTCTCGTCTTCTTTCTTCATCGTCTTCTTGTTCTTCTTCCTCCTCGTCCCATTCCTCCTCCTCTTTCTTCTCTTCTTGTTCTTTCTTGTCTTCTCCTTCTTCATCGCCTTCTTGTTCTTCTTCCTCCTCGTCCCATTCCTCCTCGTCTTTCTCGTCCTTCTCCTCCTCCTCCGCCTCCTCTTCTTCTTGTTCTTTCTCGTCTTCTTCTTCATCGTCTTCTTGCTCTTCTTCCTCGTCCTCCTCCTCCTCGTTCTTCTCCTTTTCTTCTTCCTCTTCATCCTGCTCCTCCTCCTTCTCCTCTTCTTCTTCTTTGTCTTTTTTCTCAGTCTTCTTTATCCATCTTCCGTAAGTACTCTTTTTCTTCGGTACTTTCTTCCTTTTCTTTCTCCTCCGCAGTGGATTTTGTAATTTTGTTATTGCCAGAAACTTTGCAAAAATGAATAAAAGCTACGTTCACTTCTTCCCTTCCTCCTCTTCTTCTATCTTCTTTATTTTTCCTTTCCACTCTCGTTTCTACTTCCCCTCTTCACTCCTACGATCAAACCTCCCTTTCCCTCTTTCTTTTCCCTGTCCACGATCTTTACTCTTTCTTTCCTCCTTCCACTCATACGTTCAAGTCTTTCCTTTCTTTTTTTTCATTCCTAGTCTTTCCCTTTTACTTTTCCTTCTTTTCCCCTTTTCACTCCTACGATCAGACCTCCCTTCCCTCTTTCTTTTCCCTGTCCACGATCTTTAGTCTTTCCTCTTTCCACTAATTCGTTCAACTCTTCCCTTCCTCTTTTTCGCTCCTAGTCTTTCCCTTTTACTTTCCCTTTTTTTCCCCTTTTCACTCGTACGATCAGACCTCCCTTCCCTCTTTCTTTTCCCTGTCTACGATCTTTAGTCTTTCCTTCTTCTTCCCACTAATTCGTTCAACTCTTCCCTTTCTTTTTTTTTCATTCCTAGTCTTTCCCTTTTACTTCCCTTTCTCTTCCCCTTTTCACTCTTACACTCAGACCTTCCCTCCCTTTCCCCTCCCTTTCACCTTCCCATCCATCCCGCTCTCCCGCGACGATTTTTTCAGCCACTAATTTCCTCCCCGCCCGAGAGAGAGTTGCAGGCGTCGCTGAGGGGAAAGATTTCTATTTTTTGAGCGAGAATGTTAATTAGTATTTAAGGTTAAGGAAATTCCGGAGGGGCGTCTGACCGCAGTGTGTTGTTGTATCGAAGGCGAGGAGGAGGAGGAGGAGGAGGAGGAAGGAAGTTTTGAGGAGACGAAAGGTTGCAGACGAGGATGTAAAGAGCAATGGTGAGGGAAGGAAGGAGGGTAGAGGGAGGAGGAAGGGAAGGAGAGGCGAAGAGGAAGATTAAAAAAAGGAGGAGGAGGAAGAGATGGAGAGAGTAAAAAGAGGAGGAGAATTAGAGGAAGAGGGAAATGAAGAGGAGGATAAAAGGAGAAAGAGAGGTAAGGAGATAAAAGGGGAGGAAGATGAGAGGAAGGGAGGAGAAAAAAAAAGGATGAGGAGGATAAAGGAGAATTTTGGAGATAGATGCAGATAGATAGATAGATAGATAGAGAGATAAATAAATAGATAAATAGATATAGATAGATAGATGGAGAGAGTCTTTAGAAGGAACAATATTGGAATTTTGAAAGAGAGGAAGTAGGAAAAGAAGAGAAAAATAACAAATAAAAGAGCAAGAGAGAGAGAGAGAGAGAGAGAGAGAGAGAGAGAAACTTAATACCATCATTATCGGGAAAAAAAAAACCGTCACAAGGAGATATCTCGTTCTTTTAAGTTCAGCGTTCATTATTTACTTCTCTCATGATAACAATAGCGGACTGAATAGGAGGATATGGAATTAGGTGATAAAGAAAACATTAAGAATTATTATCAGTATGAAGTGGTTGGCTTGATGCATGTAAGAATGTGTATGTATGTATGTATGTATGTATGTATGTATGTATGTATGTATGCACTCTTAACTGTTTTTTTTTATTATTGTTATTGTTATTGTTGTTGGTCATGATGTTCCTGCTGTTTTTGTTGCTTTTAGTAGTAGTGGTAGTAGTAGTAGTAGTAGTAGTAGTAGTAGTAGAAGTAGTAGTAGCGGTATTAGTAGTATTAGTAAGAGTAGTAAAAGTAATATATATTGCAGTAGTGTTAGTATTATTATTATTATCATTGTTATCGTTTGTATCATCATCATCATCATCATCATCGTCATACCCAAAGCGAAAATAACACATAAATCATCACCAAACAAAGGAAACACGAAAAACACTCTTAAGAAAATTCGGTAGATATCGCGGATGAGCTGTTTACTTCTCCTCCTCGCTGCCGGGACGCGAAAGAAGGAGCTAAAGCGAGAGAGTGTGAGGGCAGGAAAAACTCGCCCATTGTGTCTGCGAGGGAGCACGAAACGAATTAGATGATTGATAAAAAGTGCGGGGAGGAGAAAATAAGTGCAGTGTCTTGTTTAGCGTAAAAGGTTAATGTTAAGAGCCTGCAGGGAGGAGAAGGAAGGCGACCAGCGTGAGGGGATAACTTGCCTTAGCTGGAAATAGAGAGAGGTTAGAGATACATGGAAGGCTGCTTTTATTGATGTTGTTGTTGTCATCCTTGTTGTTCTTATCATCATCATCATCATCATCATCATCATTACCATCATCATTACCATCATCATCATCATCATCATCATCATCATCATCATTACCATCATCAGTATCATCATCATCATCATCATTACCATCATTATCATCATCATCATCATCATTATCATCATCATCATCATTACCACTATCCTACCTATATCGATCTGTGCCTAGCAATATAAAGGAAGGCGAGGAGAAAGGAGAAAAGCACTTAGAGAACGTGACTTGAATTGAGCTGAAAATAGTGTAGATAAGAGAGAAAAGAGATGAGTTAGGAGTCTACTGTGCGGTCTGTGTAGTTTGTGTAAAGGATAATAAGGAAAAGTAGACGAGCACCGTGAGGAGGTAACTTGACTTAGGTAAAAATAGATTGAAAACAAGAGAAAAGGTGCGTCAGTATAAGGGATAATGAGAAACAGTAGACGAACAGCGTGAGGAGGTAACTTGACTTAGCTAAAAAATAGATTGAAAACAAGAGAAAAGGTGCGTCAGTATAAGGGATAATGAGAAAGAGTAGACGAACAGCGTGAGGAGTTAACTTGACTTAGCTAAAAATAGATTGAAAACAAGAGAAAAGGTGCGTCAGTATAAGGGATAATGAGAAAGAGTAGACGAACAGCGTGAGGAGGTAACTTGTCGTAGCTAAAAAAAAAAAAAAAAAAGATTAAAAACAAGAGAAGAGGTGCGTGGGAGGTTGCTTTGGGATCCGTGCGTGGTAGTAGAAAGGACATAAAAGTAGACGAGCACCGTGAGGAGGTAACTTGACATAGGTAAAAATAGATTGAAAACAAGAGAAAAGGTGCGTCAGTATAAGGGATAATGAGAAAGAGTAGACGAACAGCGTGAGGAGGTAACTTGTCGTAGCTAAAAAAAAAAAAAAAAGATTAAAAACAAGAGTAGAGGTGCGTGGGAGGTTGCTTTGGGATCCGTGCGTGGTAGTAGAAGGGACATAAAAGTAGACGAACACCGTGAGGAGGTAACTTGTCGTAGCTAAAAATAGACTGAAAACAAGAAACAGCGTGAGGTAACTTGTCGTAGCTAAAAATAGACTGAAAATAAGAGAAACGGTGCGTGAGAGGATGCTGTGTGGTTCAAGAAAGGACAGGAAAATAAATATCAAAACAAAGGTCATTATTAGCAGTATTATCTCGCCCACATGTGATATTGACGTGGGGGATGAGAGAACAAACAGAACGGTAATTACTATTCTTTTTTTTACAACAAAGGAGACAGCTCAAGGGCACAAAAAAAAGGAAACAATAATAAAAAAAGACCTCTTGAATAGGAGTATAAGATCGGTTTTTGCACCATGAACACGAAAAACACTCATGGGAACCGGATTGACCTTCTTTGGGGCCTGTGAAAATCGTTGTAGTGAGAGCGAAAGCGTGTGAGGATATGTACCGGAGACTTACTAAATGATGCTGAGGAAAGCCTGCAACAAATGGTCAAGGAACTATACGCAGAGTCGGTATTATGGAACAGTACTCTCCCCTCTCCCACGCCCATGTGACACGCTGGCCGGTACTACAACACTCCACTTCTCTCCTCTAGTCTCCTCTCCTCTCCTCTTCTCCCCTTACCTTACCTCTCCTTACCTTCCTTCCTCTCCTTTCCTCTCCCTTCTTCCCCACTCCACTTCCCCCTTTCCTTCTCCTCCCCTCTCATCTCCTCTTTCCTCCCTTCCACCATGACCCAAAAATTCGCTAACTGGACAGGTGACGAAGGGAAGTGAAGGAGATCAGTAAGGATGAGAAAGGAGCCTGAGTTATATATGACCCCTTCTCTTTCTCGCTCTCGTCGCCTTCCCGCCAAGCCAGAGTCAGTCAGTCAGTCAGATAATGTTTTCCAGCGGCGTGCGAGGTCAGTCAGGTCACGTCAGGTCAAGTTAGGTCAAGTTAGGTTAGTACAGGAATGGAAGAAAGTTATTTGAAGGAGGAGTAGAGAGGAAGGAGAGAGTGAAATAGGGAGAGGGAGAAGGAGAAAAGAGAAAAGGGATATGAAAAGACTAAAAAAAAAAAGCAAATTCCTCTTGTGGACTTCTTGAAGGTGTTGTAAAATTAATGAAAAGAATAAGAGAGCAACGTGAGATAGATAGATAGATAGATAGATAGATAGATAGATAGATAGAGAGAGAGAGAGAGAGAGAGAGAGCAAAGTACATTCTCCTCAATATTAACCGTGAGTGGGTTTCTGTGTCCTCCTCACCGACCTTACGCAAAAATTATCCTCGGCAAATTACTCCTTCTCTCCCTCTCTCCCTCCCTCTCTCTCTCCCCACCTCTCCCTCTCTCCGCCTTCTCTTCTCCCTCTTCGTCATCTCCCTCCCTCATCATCTCTGCTCATCTTCCTTCCTCCCGTCCATCTCTCTTCCTCTTCCTTCTTTCCCAACGCCTCCTTCTTTCCTTTCTTTTTTTCCTTCCTGCTGTCCTTCCTTCGTTCCTTCCTTCCTTCCTTCTTTCCTTCCTTTTTTCCTTCCTTCCTGCCTTCCTTCTTTCCTTCCTTCTTTCCTTCCTTCCTTCTTTCCCTACACTTCCTTCTTTCCTTCCTTCCTTCCTTCCCTCCTTCCTTCTTAACCTACACTTCCTCCCGTTTTGCCATGATTTCCGCTTCCAACACTTCCTTATCTGTTTGCCTGTCTGTCTCATAGCTTTGTCTGTGTGTCTGTTGGCGTCTTTGTCTGTCTTTGTTTCTGTATGTCTGTGGTTCTGTCTGTGTGTGTTTGTCTGTCTGTCTGTCTGCTTGTTTGTATATATGTGTGTTTGTCTTCCATTCTCCTAGTTCGTGTTTCTTTTTTAATATCATTTGTGTGTCTGTCTATAATGTGTGTGTTTGTCTTGTCTTCTAGTTCGTGTTTCTTAGTATTTTCTTCACATAGACACACACACAACGAAGAGAGGGTGCGATAGGAGTGGGGGGAGGGAAAGGGAGAACCGGAACTGACGGGGCAGGGCGGGGCGGGGCGGGGCGGGGCTGCGAGGAGGGGCCGTGTATAGGATTAGGGCGCCTTGTGAGTCTGAATTTAGTGGCTACGAACACGGGGCGGGACAACACACGCCTCATCTCACGCCCGGACGCTACACGGCTCCCCCATTAGCGCCGCCGCCGCCACCACCACCACCACCACCTTCACTACCACCACCACCACCACCTTCACCAACTTCACCACAACCTTCATCACCTCCTTCACCACCACAACCACCACCACCACCTTCACCACCACCTTCACCACCACCACCACCACCACCACTTCTTTCACCTCCTTCACCATCATCACTCCTTCCCTTAGTGATGAGAACTCCAGACACAAACATACACACCCACATACATACATACATTAAGACAGACAAATAGACATACATACATACATACATACATACTCTTCTACACTCTTTTTTTTATATAAGGGCAGTGATTAGCGGGCTTCTTTTTCTTCCCTTGAGCTGCTTCCTTCACTGTAAAAAAATACATACATACATACATACAGACTGACAGACAAACAGACAGACAGACAGACAGACAGACAGACAAGGGGGGGAAGGGGGTAAAAAAGAGGGTGTTTAAAGGAAAGGTGAAGTGTTTATAGGGAAAGGTCAGACGAGCTGTTGATGAAGAAAGACGTGCAGGGAGAGGGAATGAGAGGGAGAGAGGGGGAGAGAAGGGGAGAGAGAGAGAGAGAGAGAGAGAGAGAGAGAGAGAGAGAGAGAGAGAGAGAGAGAGAGATGGGATGCTGGGAGTTAAAGATGAGAAGAGATGCTGCAAGGGAATGGAGGAGGAGATAAGGATGCTGTGAAATTGTTATGGTGAACGCACGCACACACATACACGCACAAAAAAAAAAAAATAAATAAATAAATAACAAACACCAAAAAACCCCGTCCCATATGCAATATTTTTCTGCCATAAGTATCATGAAACAAACAAACAAAAAATGATTATAAAAAAATTCGGTCATTATTATTATTTTTTCCACCATCATCAACAAGAAAGTACAAAAAAAAACATTACAAAATACAATCTTCACTAATATATTTTTTTGGTCACACGTAAAAAAAAAAAAAGCAAGGTAAAGACTAGCTTTTTCTTTTTTTACATCCCTGCCTATAGCGCCGGTAGGCTTTCTTCAGGGGCCAGATGGTAGACCCAAGCCCGTGGTGGCGCAGGCAATTTTTTTTATAGTGGCGCCATTTATGCTTGGCTCATACTACCCCCCGGAACGCATTCTTGATTCACTGGACGGCTTTCTCTAGAGTCCGGGTTGATGGATGGTCTTCAGGACAGCATGTGGGTAGTCTTAGGCCACTCGGCGGTGACTGAAAAATCCCAGGTGGTATCGTGGGGACTCGAACCGACGTTGTCCATGGCGCGGTGAATGTGAGCCCAGCACGCTAACCACTCAGCCACCGCCTACTGCTTGCGGGGAATATCAACACGAGCATTACCATCATCATTATCATCATCACAACCATCAGCAGCAGCGGCAACACCCACCCGAGCAAACTCACGTGACAGGTATCGTGGGGGAGAAAAATGATTACAGGTGGAGAGAGTAGTTGGAAGGAGTCAAAGGGGAACGTGTTTAGGGGAGGAGGAGAAAGCGTGTGTGTGTGTGTGTGTGTGTGTGTGTGTGTGTGTGTGTGTGTGTGTGTGTGTGTGTGTGTGTGTGTGTGTTGAGGGAGGGAGGAACAAAGAAGACGAGGATTAGGAAGAAGAATAGGACGAGCTGAAAGGTGAAGAAACAAGGAAAAGAATATAGAGAGAGGAGAAGAGGAAGAGAAAGAAGAAAACTAGGAAGAAAAGAAAAAGATTGAGAAGGATAAGAAGAAGAGGAGGATTAGGAAGAAGAATAGGAAGATGTGGAAGATGAAGAGAAGGGGAAAAGAGTACATAGAAAAAGGAAAAGAGGAAGAAAGAAGAAAAGTAAGAAAATAGGGGAAAGGAGGAAAAGAAAAAGATTAAGAAGGATAAGAAAAAGAGGAATAGGAAGATGTGGAAGATGAAAAAAAAGGAAAAGAATATAGAGAGAGAGGAAAAGAGGAAGAGAGAGAAGAAAAGTAGGAAAATAGGGGAAAGGAGGAAAAGAAAAAGATTGAAAAGGATAAGAAAAAGGATAAATGATAAGAGGAGAAAGATGATTATGCTGTTAATGAAGAATTAGTTACAAGGATGAAAAGGAAGAAAAGAAAAAAAACACAGATCGATGCAGACAGACAGATAGCTAGATAAAGAAATAAAGAAAGAAGCAAAAGGAAGATAAACAGAACTAAAGCAGGAACAGGAGAGTCAAACAAACAAACAAACAAACAAAAATAGTAACTGGTAATGAAATATGGCGAGCAGACGAATAGAGTTTAGAGCCATTCATTGTTCCTCCTCCTCCTCCTTCTCTTTCTCCTTCTCCTCCTCCTCCTCCTTCTCCTCCTCCTCCTCCTCCTCCTCCTCCTTCTCTTTCTCCTTCTTCTCCTCCTGCTCCTCCTCCTCCTTCTCCTCCTCCTCCTCCTCACCTGACCTCCTTAGAGTTGTAGGGGGGTGGGGGTACAGGGGGTGGGGGGGGTAATAGACCGTGTTCCCGCCTCCTGAACATCATCGCATAATTGATAACATATTGCAACAAGGTGCTTTTCTCTCCTCCTCCTCCTCCTCCTCCTCTTCCTTCCTCCTCCTCCTCCTCTTCCTCCTCCTCCTCTGTTCCTTTTCTTCTTCCTCCTCTTCCTCCTTCTTCCTCTTCTTACTTCTCTTCTTTCCCTCCTTTCTCTCCTCCTTTCTTATTTTTTTCCTTTTGCTCTCCATTTTCCTTCACCTGTGTTTTTCATCTATGTGTATTTTCCTCCTCCTCCTCCTCCTCCTCCTCCTCCTCCTCCTCCTCCTCCTCCTCCTCATCCTCTTCCTCCTCCTCTGTTTCTTCCTCCTGTTTCTCCTTCTTTCCTGCCTGTTCCTTCTTCTCGTCTTCCTCATCCTCCTGCTCTTCTTTTTTTTCTTTTTTCTCATATTCTTCATCTTCCTGCTGTGCCTTTTCTTTCTCAATTTTCATTATAATTTTCATTCCTATCATAATCATCATCATCATTGTCATCATTATTATCGGCGTTATCATATTCATCACAATCACTACTTTCACTTTTCCTTTCTGTTATGTTTTTAGACAGGAGAAAAGTAAAAAATAACGATACTGTTGTGAGAAAGAATGAAAAAGAAATCGTGACAAAAATAGCGAAATAATCAACAAAACTTTAGGAGAGAGAATAAGTACACTCCAACAACTTCTCCCGAGGCACTTAACGTTCAAACAAGCAAGAAAGAGTTAAGTTTTGTATAGTTAGTTCATTGACCACAAGCATTTACAGGTAGGCAAGTGGATAGGTGAGTGCGCTTGTAGGTGGTAGGGTGGGTGAGTGGTTAGGTCAGGTAGATAGACAGGAAGGTAGGAAGGCAGGCAGAGAGGTGGGTCAGCGTTCTCGTAAGGTGTGCAGGCGTGAGGCACCAAAGAGTTCCTTCCGTGAGGTGGAGTGAATGGACATACTAGTGCATGATTTAAAGTGTGTGTGATTAGGCGCAAAGGTCATGTTATAAAATGTGAAAGGAGGAAGAGGAGGAAGAAGAAGAAGAAGAACAAAAAGAGAAAGAAAAAGAAAAAGAAAAAGAAAAAGGAAAAGAAAAAAGAAGAAGAAGAAGAAGAAAGAGGAAAACGTAGAGGAAAAGAGGAAAGGGAAGAGGAAGGGAAAGGGAAAAGGGAAAGGGAAGTGGAGAGAAGTTGAAGTAGGAGACGATGTATATTGTTTCAAGTGGTAATAGTTGAGGAAGTTAAGTGGTAGTGAAGAGGACTTGAAAGGTTGTTAGATGATATTTTTGTAGAGGGAAAGCAATGGATGGAACAGAGGGAAGTAACGTTAGGTAATGGCATTTGGATAGTTGTCAAAGAGAAGTAGTGTGATAAACAGAAGGGCTGAGAGAGAGAAGGATCGTGATGACTGAGAAAGGTTGTGTGATAACTAGCAAAGGGGTTAAAAAAGGGATGTGATGACTAAGAAAGGCCATGAAAGGGAGGTAGCTTGATGACTAGAGAGAAGGGTGAGAAGACAAATGAAGTTGCGTGGGACTAACCTTCAACGCTGCAAAAATATTAGTGAATGACGAGAGAGGTTTGTGGTTTAGTGACTGACTTTAATCCGTCCGCTGCGATTGGCACGGATTTGGCTTTCACTGGTAGCCTGGAAACATACTCCCAGGTCTTTCTCTGCCTCTGTGGTGGATAGTGGAGTGTTTCCCATGTGGTATTGGTATGCTGGATATCCCCTCCCAAGGTTCATGACATTGCATTTTTCCTCACTGAAATATAGCAGCCACTTTTTGTTCCATTCCTGTAGCTTGGTGATGTCTTCTTGTAGGAAATCCGCAGTCAAGGGGGTTGAGAGAGAGAGAGATGAAAAATACTGTGGGTAAAATGTTTTATTGACCGAAAGGAACAACAACCAAAAAAAGAACTAGAGTGTAAGGCTGCGCGCACAACGAACGCTGGTTTTCTCGTGCGAGACACCAGCGCCAACAGGCGTCAACCGGCGCCAAGAATATCACCATGTAACTGAATGTAAGTGAGCACAGCGAAAACTTGTTTGAGCTTGTCGGCGCAGGCAGCCAGCGTCAACCAGCTAAAAGATTCCCCGAGACCATTCTTGCCTGCACCCTCGCACGAGTGACGTCGCTGTTTTGATTATGGAAGTTGAATTACTTATTAGTAAAGTGTTTAAGAGAGCGCCCTTGTGGGATAAAAGGGATAAACAACACGCAAATAGGAATGTGACTGACAAGCTGTGGAAGGAAGTCAGCAAAGAGCTAGATAGTGAAGGTAAGAACATAAAATACTTGTTATTTATGCAGTGTAGGTAATTAATATATCATATTTAACGTTCATAACATGATGTAACCATTCAATGAAAAGATGGTGGTATTCTCCATACTCTTCTTTTCTATTTATAGGGTGTACTCCTCTTTCTAAAATTCAGTCTTGCGTATTCTCGAGCGCAATTAGCTCGTCATCAGAGGATGAGTTTGACATGATTGCTCTGCACCTGTTTCTTAACGACTGAAGCAAAACTTTCCATCTCCGCGCTGGTCATAGCAGATTACCAGCGCCCGTTGTGCTCACCTACTCGCGCCTGAAACAAGCGCGAGTCACAGCAGATCGGCGCTGGTGTCTCGCACGAGAAAACCAGCGTTCGTTGTGCGCGCAGCCTAAGAAATAATAGCGATAAGAAAAAGATAACTACCAAAATTAGATTAAAACGAACGACTCCTGAAAGTGTTAGAAATAATACTGACAGCGATGAAGCAGAGATAAGATATTGGTTATGATATGATATAGATAGGATATTGTTAAGATACTGATAAGATAAAGATACTGATAAGATAAAGATACTGACAAGATAAAGATACTGACAAGATAAAGATACTGACAAGATAAAGATACTAGAAAGATAAAGATACTGATAAGATAAAGATACTGACAAGATAAAGATACTAGGAAGATAAAGATACTGACAAGATAAAGATACTAGGAAGATAAAGATACTGACAAGATAAAGATACTAGGAAGATAAAGATACTGACAAGATAAAGATACTGACAAGATAAAGATACTAATAAGATAAAGATACTGACAAGATAAAGATACTAGGAAGATAAAGATACTGACAAGATAAAGATACTGACAAGATAAAGATACTGATAAGATAAAGATACTGACAAGATAAAGATACTAGGAAGATAAAGATACTGATAAGATAAAGATACTAATAAGATGAAGATAGGATAGCGGTAGGGAAAAAAAAAGATAGCTGACTTCTCTGTGACAAAAGGACAAAAAAAAAGACTTACCTTGTTATTTCTACCTTAGCAATTACTGAAGCGAGATCACCTTACTCGAAAATACCGATGACTCATGACTGGAACAAAATATCGCAAATTGTAAGAGGAAAAAAATAGCGAGTTTCTATATATCAGAATCTTTTTTAAACAAATGTTGGAATTTATAAAAGTTTCCCAATTCCGTCACATCAACGAAAAAAAGGCTTATATTTGTTTGTCTTTTGTTTGTTTTTTATGTACGCTGTTTTCTCCTCTTTTATTTAACCCCTCCATTATTCAGTCATTCAGTTTCTCTCTCTCTCTCTCTCTCTCTCTCTCTCTCTCTCTCTCTCTCTCTCTCTCTCTCTCTCATCGTCATGCATCATCCCATCCGTTTTCCTGTTTGCATTCGTTATTTCTTCTCCCTCTCGCACCCTCCGATTCCCCTCTCTATCTCCCTCTCTCTCTATTTCTCCCCTTCTCTCTCTCTCTCCCTCTCCCTTTCTCCCCATTCTACGGCCATCCTCATCTGGCTCACCCTTCGCCTAACTTTAAGAGTCAGCCGGGTTCGAACTGGCTTGATCATAGAGGGGGTTGTGAACGTGAGAGCGCAGCGCCGATGGAGAGCTCGGAAGGTTGATGTTGTAAGCTGGTGTGTGTCTTGGTGAATTTCCTTTTTGGTTATGTCTTTAAAGTCTAGTCTTCATGGGCTTAGCTAGGGTGTAGGTATATAGGTATTGATAGGCTATGGTAGAGTCTCTTTTAGTTGGCTAGGATTGATACGGAGAGGGGAAACTACAGAGGAAATATGATGTCTTGAACGTCTATTATTTTTATGAGCTTAGGAAAGGCAAAGATAGGTATTGGTAGGCTACTATGTCAGGGTTTGTTTTAGTAGGCTAGAAGATATGGATTGATAGGGTGAGGTAAGGAGGAACTACGAAGGAATTGGCCTAAGAAGAAGAAAGGAATTGAGTTTGAGTACGAAAATGGACAAGGGTTCCTGTAGTGAATGAGAAAATAAGAAGGAATTTGCCCAAGAAGAGGGAAGGAGAATGAGTAAGGAGTCAGACTTAGGTTCGTGAATTTGTTGGAGAAGAGAAAGGAAGAGTGTTAAGTCGTATTTCAGAGACAGACAAGGTTCCTGAATTTATTGACGAAGAGGAAAGGAAGAGTGTTAAGTCGAAGTACAGAGACAGACAAAGGTTCCTGAATTTGTTGACGAAGAGAAAGGAAGAGTGTTGAGTCGGAGTACAGAGACAGACAAAGGTTCCTGAATTTATTGACGAAGAGAAAGGAAGAGTGTTAAGTCGAAGTACAGAGACAGACAAAGGTTCCTGAATTTGTTGACGAAGAGAAAGGAAGAGTGTTGAGTCGGAGTACAGAGACAGACAAAGGTTCCTGAATTTGTTGAAGAAGAGAAAGAGTGTTAAGTCGGAGTACAGAGACAGACAAGGTTCCTGAATTTGTTGAAGAAGAGAAAGAGTGTTAAGTCGGAGTACAGAGACAGACAAGGTTCCTGAATTTGTTGAAGAAGAGAAAGAAAGAGTGTTAAGTCGGAGTACAGAGACAGACAAGGTTCCTGAATTTGTTGACGAAGAGAAAGGAAGAGTGTTAAGTCGAAGTACAGAGACAGACAAAGGTTCCTGAATTTGTTGACGAAGAGAAAGGAAGAGTGTTGAGTCGGAGTACAGAGACAGACAAAGGTTCCTGAATTTGTTGAAGAAGAGAAAGGAAGAGTGTTGAGTCGGAGTACAGAGACAGACAAAGGTTCCTGAATTTGTTGACGAAGAGAA
>NC_066512.1:22266548-22286548 GCF_024679095.1 Eriocheir sinensis
CGCTTCGCTTGAACTGTTTTATCGTTGTTTCTTGTTCTCGGGTTAGTTTGTAGTGTGAAGAGCTTGGAGTGATCGACGTTGCTGAACTTGTTGAGGTACTTGAAGACTCCTATCATGTCTCCCCGTAGTCGTCTCTTTTTCCAACGTAAAAAGGTTGAGTCGCTCGAGTCGTTGTTCATAAGGTTGCGTCCTCAATGACGGTATCATTTTCGTAACGCATCGCTTTACTCTCTCGAGTAATTCAATGTCCTTTTTGTAATTAGGGGACCAGAAGTGTGCGGCGCATCCCCACCTGGAATACGCCGTACAATTTTGGTCCCCTAATTACCAGCGAATTATGGAAAGATACCATTACTCCCGGCGTCTTATATTTGAAGCTCTTCGCTATGAACCCGAGCATAGTACTGGCTTCTGCTCGCCCGTGCACCGCTACGGGTGTCTGCTGCTGCTCGCCGGCTGTTACCCGTGGCTGTGGCGGCGGCCCGTGGTGAGGCGGCGAAGTACTGGCTTTCTTGCAGCCGGATTTGCAATGTTATGTGTGGAGGAAGAGGAGGAGCACAAAGGAAGAACAAACAACAACAGATCTGATGGTCCTTACGAGGCTGTTTGTGGCAAGCTACATTAACTATCTAATGAAAGGTGGAAGATGAAGGAGGAGGAAGAGGAGGAGGAGGAGGAGGAGAAGGAGGAGGAGGAGGAGGAGATCAAGGACAAGAAGGTAGAATAGGAGGAGGGGGTGGGGTGGAGGGCTTCAACGGCACGTGTTCAACAAGCCCTTCACTTCCATCCCCAAACCACTCGATGCTCCGGATACTAAACTTCATATCTTTAAATTTACTCGAGACAATATTTCTTACAAATCTTCTGTTCTGTCTCGGAGTCTGTGCGTGGCTGGGGCGCGAGGGGCCTTCGGGGCGGGCAACAGCATCAGGAGTGGCAGGGCAGCACCACCACGAGGAGTTCCAGCTTGCCTTGGTCCATAAGGAAGCACGCGTGGGGGAGGCCCAGAACGAGCCCGCCAACCCGCTGCTGCCCGAAAACCCGAAGGTCGCCTGATACTAACACTGCTTCTTCTCTCTTTCAGCAGCCTCCAGTTCTCCCTTCGTCGCCCCAAATATTCTTCACACTGCCAGCCAGTCATTACCTTTCAACGATAGACTCAAGGAAAATTGCGTGCTGGATTATCCCCCCAGCACAGTAGGCTCAAGGAAAATTGCGTGCAGGATCCTCCCTCTAGCACAGTAGACTCAAGGAAAATTGCGTGCAGGATCCTCCCTCCAGCACAGTAGACTCAAGGAAAATTGCGTGCAGGATCCTCCCTCCAGCACAGTAGACTCAAGGAAAATTGCGTGCAGGATCCTCCCTCCATGCACAGTAGACTCAAGGAAAATTGCGTGCAGGATCCTCCCTCCAGCACAGTAGACTCAAGGAAAATTGCGTGCAGGATCCTCCCTCCAGCACAGTAGACTCAAGGAAAATTGCGTGCAGGATCCTCCCTCCAGCACAGTAGACTCAAGGAAAATTGCGTGCAGGATCCTCCCTCCAGCACAGTAGACTCAAGGAAAATTGCGTGCAGGATCCTCCCTCCAGCACAGTAGACTCAAGGAAAATTGCGTGCAGGATCCTCCCCCAGCACAGTAGACTCAAGGAAAATTGCGTGCAGGATCCTCCCTCCAGCACAGTAGACTCAAGGAAAATTGCGTGCAGGATCCTCCCTCCAGCACAGTAGACTCAAGGAAAATTGCGTGCAGGATCCTCCCTCCAGCACAGTAGACTCAAGGAAAATTGCGTGCAGGATCCTCCCTCCAGCACAGTAGACTCAAGGAAAATTGCGTGCAGGATCCTCCCTCCATGCACAGTAGAATCAAGGAAATGCGTGCAGGATCCTCCTCCAGCACAGTAGACTCAAGGAAAATTGCGTGCTGGATCCTCCCTCCAGCACAGTAGACTCAAGGAAAATTGCGTGCAGGATCCTCCCTCCATGCACAGTAGACTCAAGGAAAATTGCGTGCAGGATCCTCCCTCCAGCACAGTAGACTCAAGGAAAATTGCGTGCAGGATCCTCCCTCCAGCACAGTAGACTCAAGGAAAATTGCGTGCTGGATCCTCCTCCAGCACAGTAGACTCAAGGAAAATTGCGTGCAGGATCCTCCCTCCAGCACAGTAGACTCAAGGAAAATTGCGTGCAGGATCCTCCTCCAGCACAGTAGACTCAAGGAAAATTGCGTGCAGGATCCTCCCTCCAGCACTGTAGACTCAAGGAAAATTGCGTGCAGGATCCTCCCTCCAGCACTGTAGACTCAAGTAATATTGCGTGCTGGATCCTCCCTCCAGCACAGTAGACTCAAGGAAAATTGCGTGCAGGATCCTCCCTCCAGCACAGTAGACTCAAGGAAAATTGCGTGCAGGATCCTCCCTCCAGCACAGTAGACTCAAGGAAAATTGCGTGCAGGATCCTCCCTCCAGCACAGTCGACTCAAGGAAAATTGCGTGCTGGATTATCCCCCCAGCACAGTAGACTCAAGGAAAATTGCGTGCAGGATCCTCCCTCCAGCACAGTAGACTCAAGGAAAATTGCGTGCAGGATCCTCCCTCCATGCACAGTAGACTCAAGGAAAATTGCGTGCAGGATCCTCCCTCCAGCACAGTACACTCAAGGAAAATTGCGTGTTGGATTATCCCCCCAGCACTGTAGACTCAAGGAAAATTGCGTGTTGGATTATCCCCCCAGCACTGTAGACTCAAGGAAAATTGCGTGTTGGATTATCCCCCCAGCACTGTAGACTCAAGGAAAATTGCGTGCTGGATTATCCCCCCAGCAAAATAAAGGAACACTATAGCAAGCAATCTCAGGCTCTACATATCCCAGGCGTTGCTCCGGACATGTATACTAGACGGGAAATCAATCGAGAGCCTTACACGATATCTTTACTTACATTTCTTACTTACATTACTTAAACAAATGCATAAATAATATAATATGACCGTTCTTAGCAGAGAGAGAGAGAAAGAGGAGGTGGAGGAGGAGGAGAAAGGATAGGTTTTAGATTACGTGAGAGAAGAGAGGGGAGAGTTAGAGACAGAGGAGGAAGAAGAGGAAGAGGAGAGGATAGGAGGAGGAGGAGGAGGAGGAAGAGGAAGGGGAGGAAGATGACATAGTTGATGCAAGGTGAGAAGAGAGAGATGAGAGGGAGAGGGAGGAAGAGAGAAGAGGAGGAGGAGGAGAGCATAGGGTTAAAGTGAGAGGAGGGAGAGAGAGGGGGAAGGTTAGGTTGCCTGGTGTCATTAGGAAGGTGAATGGCGACTTAATCCCTGCCACCGCTCGCCTCTGCCCCATTGATCTGGTGACGCGGCCGTGGCGGGAACCTTCTTTCAGGCCACGCTCACCCCTTCAGGAGATAGATAGATAGATAGACAGACAAATAGATAGATAGATATAGAGATAGAGTTATTCACCTCTTTAAATCATATCTTCTTTAGTGAGATTTACTAATTTCATGATACAATAAATACTAACATTTTTTTATTATTATTTTGGAGGTTCTTAAGGTAAATAGACAGGCAGGTAGATAGATATACATGGAGAGAGAGAGAGAGAGAGAGAGAGAGAGAGAGAGAGAGAGAGAGAGAGAGAGAGAGAGAGAGAGAGATCTTGTACTGGATATACCTGACATTTACAAATTTCGTAAAAAAAATATTAATACCTTTTCCGTTTTAGAAGAGCTTTAGCTAAATTGATAGGGAGATAAGTAGATGCATATATAGATAGACTTAGTGACAGGTGGTGAGATATATAGATAACACTAACTTATACGATTGTTATGAAAGTAATTGATTGGCACATTTCCTCATTTTCTTTGAAGGATAAGAAAGAGAAAGTGAAAAGTAAAACCCACCTGCCTTCCTCGGCCAATCAGTCCTCGTGCGCTGAGTCCTCGTGGATTATTCAGGTGTCTTCGCTAATATCCCGCCGCGGGGACGGACAGGTGAACTGCAATACCTATTCTTTGCGCTGAAAGACCAAAAGAGTGAGCAGATAATTGCCACCACGCCTTGCTGGAGGGGGAGGAGGGGATGGAGAGGCTGTCAGTCCACCTGGCAGCCGCTTATTACCTTTCCTCTCCCACCTGAGCTTCTCCAAAATCCTGTCGACATTCACGCGCGGGTAGCATTTAGGGCGGGGCGGTGTTTTTGCCTGACGAAGATGTCCCCGCGCGGCAAACTTTTATTATACCTGGTCACTCACGCCGTTGCTGTCTCCGCTACTGACTTGTTGTCGCTGTCACCTCTTGAAACGCTGCCTTATGTTCTAGTTCATTATTCTCCGGTGGTGGTGATTCAGAGGGTTGTGTTTCTCCCATTGGTGCTCCTCTGTCACATGCAAACAGCCTTATTCTCGTTTTGCTCCTTCACTTTTTCCTTTTCCGAGTCAGTGGTGATTCGAACTGTATTACTATTGTCTCCTGTATATGTTCTTTTAACTATGCAAGCGCTGCCTTTATGTTTCGCCTCCTTCCACGGTTGTTCTTTAACCCCTTGACCGCGGATTTCCCACAAGAAGACATCACCATGCTACAGGAATGGAACAAAAAGTGGCTGCTACAATTCAATGAGGAAAATGTAAAGTCCTGCACCTTGGGATTGGATATCCAGCAGACCAATACCACATGGGAAACACTCCACTATCCACCACAGAAGCAGAGAGAAACCAGGGAGTATAAGTAACCAGGCTACCAATGAAAGCCCAGTCCGTACCAATCGCAGCGGACGGGTTAAATGGTAGTATCTTCTTCTATTCTAAACTGGTATACGGTATCTTCGCCATTTTTGCATCCGTGTCAGTGCGGCTTAAGCGGGGATCATGTTTCTTAATGGTCCCTCTAAGCGAGAAAAATGAGAAAAAATCATCACTCGCACAAACCATTTCATAATATATATCAAAGCATTTGTGGTCAGTTTATGCATCGTCTATTTTGGGGGGTTTAAATCATGGCACAAATTTGGCCCGTCGCTGCTACACGGTAAAGCCCCAAATTTGGCCCGTCGCTGCTACACGGTAAAGCCCCAAATTTGGCCCGTCGCTGCTACACGGTAAAGCCCCAAATTTGGCCCGTCGCTGCTACACGGTAAAGCCCCAAATTTGGCCCGTCGCTGCTACACGGTAAAGCCACAAATTTGGCCCGTCGCTGCTACACGGTAAAGCCCCAAATTTGGCCCGTCGCTGCTACACGGTAAAGCCCCAAATTTGGCCCGTCGCTGCTACACGGTAAAGCCCCAAATTTGGCCCGTCGCTGCTACCGGGTTAAGAAAAGACGTGGGAATCTCTGAAAATCTGCTGGTAAAGATAATAGTTCTGTGTTTAAGGTGATGAACTGACAGAGCTTGTTCAGTTGACAACCCAAACTGTCATGTTGAATAAGTAAAAAAAGTAAGCCATGTGACACTTAAAACAGACAAACACGTGCATTTAAGTGGACTAGGTGGCGCCCTTATCCCGGAGGTTTGTTTTGCAGCACCGGAAGCATCTCAAGGGAAAAGATGAACTCCCGCTAATCGCTGCCCCGGTAAAAGATAAAAGTCTGCAGGGTAGCCGACAGCCGGAGACGCGATAACAATAACCAAGTGCATTTGTTCATTTAATCTTTCATTGGTATTTTGCTGACGATTTGCTTTAGTGGAAAACGACTGCAAAAGAAATGTAGGTTTAGAAATGGGTTTAGAATGTAGAAAATGGATGTTTAAGAGACACTCGCGAACTTATGTCAATCAATACACCATTCACACGCCTCGCTGCCCAGCCGGAAGATTAGTCTGGTGTTGAGCAATGAAGGAAGATCTTTTATAATGTGTCCTAACGAAGATCTGCTCCCCTTGTTATAGTGTGTCCTAACGAAGATCTGCTCCCCTTGTTATAGTGTGTCCTAACGAAGATCTGCTCCCCTTGTTATAGTGTGTCCTAACGAAGATCTGCTCCCCTTGTTATAATGTGTCCTAACGAAGATCTGCTCCCCTTGTTATAGTGTGTCCTTACGAAGATCTGCTCCCCTTGTTACTTTGTGTCTTATCAGTTGGAGCTTTGCCGGGGCCTCATACAAACACACACACACACAAAAAAAAAATGACACAGGAGTACAAGGGCGTGGCAGACAGGAATAAATGAAAGGAAGACAACATCGACTAGGTAGGAAGAAAAAACGACTGATGAACTTTAATTTTAAACCCTCTTTGGAACTTTAAATTTATATGAACTTCCCTGTGGAACTTTCCTTGGGTCCTTAACTGTAAACTTTTCTTGGCGCTTTAAACCTGAACCTTTCTTGGGACCTTAACTCTGATATAGGTGAGAAAGAGAGGAAGGAAGGAAAGAAGGAAAGAAGGAAGGGAGGGAGAAAAGGAAAACTGAAGGAAAAGGAAAACTGAAGGAAAAGGAAAGGAAGCAGGGAAGAACACGATAATGGTGGGAAGGACAGGAAGGAAAGAAGGAAAGAAGGAAAGAAGGAAGGGAGGGAGAAAAGGAAAACTGAAGGAAAAGGAAAGGAAGCAGGGAAGAACACGATAAAGGTGGGAAGGACAGGAAGGAAGGAAAGAAGGAAAGGGAAACATGAGAACGGAAGGGAAGGAAAAAAGTCAGTAGAAGGAAGGGAGATAAAAGAGAGAGAGAGAGAGAGAGAGAGAGAGAGAGAGAGAGAGAGAGAGAGAGTAAAACAGATAGACAGGCAGACAGACATAGACAACTAGACAGAAAGAAAACTACTCCTGGAAATGCCCACATCTCCTACAAAAGCCTTGTCAAATGTGTGCTTCCTTATGTTCATGCTACAGAAGAAGGGTCAGACTACCACCAGGGTCATAAAACTACTCCTGGAAATGCCCACAACTCCTACGAAAGCCTTGTCAAATATGTGCTTCCTTATGTTCATGCTACAGAAGAAGGGTCAAACTACCACCAGGGTCATAAAACTACTCCTGGAAATGCCCACAACTCCTACGAAAGCCTTGTCAAATATGTTTTCTTGGGCGGCGAAATGTCTTATAATACAACCCATAGTGTCTTTATAAAGGTTCAGAATTAAAATCAAGAGAGTCTATCATTAGTTCTCCTCAAAGGTTCGTGTACCGGTGCCTTCCGTCCAGCCTCTTCCTCCTTCAGCGTCTCCCTCACCGCAACACAAACCCGTGATGGGGGCGAATGATAACCTGATGAGCCTGGCAACAAAACTGACGGCGGCGGAAAGCAAAACGTTGTCGAGAATGGGCGGGGTTGGGGCAGCTTCTAAAGAATGGGCGGGGCTGGGGCAGCTTCTAAAGAATGGGCGGGGCTGGGGCAGCTTCTAAAGAATGGGCGGGGTTGGGGCAGCTTCTAAAATATGGGCGGGGGTGGGGCACTTCTAAAGATGGCTCCCCCCTCCTCCTCCATCCCCATCCCCCTTCCTCTTTCCACTCTTCTCCCCCGCCCCCTTCCTTCCCTCCGGCCGTGGCTCGGAGCGCTGACAGGCCCCGAGGCGCAGGGCAGCGGGCGGAAATGACTAATGTGAGTGTGCTAATTTGGCAAACATGGAGAGCAGACAGTTACCTGCAAGTTGTGTTTAGAGAGGGCCGCTCCCCCTTCTCTCTCTCTCTCTCTCTCTCTCTCTCTCTCTCTCTCTCTCTCTCTCTCTCTCTCTCTCTCTCTCTCTCTCTCTCTCTCTCTCTCTCTCTCTCTCTCTCTCTCTCTCTCTCTCTCTCTCTCTCTCTTTTCTCCCCTCCCTCTCTCTCTCCCTTCATAAACAACTCTCGCCCTTACTCTGTCAACAATTCTCTCTCTCTCTCTCTCTCTCTCTCTCTCTCTCTCTCTCTCTCTCGATAAGAATCTGTGGGTGTATGTTCGTTTGTTTGTTGCCTTTGTCCATATCATGTGCAGAAATAGTTTAAACGTCTTCATCTCTCTCTTTCTCTTTTTTCTCACTTTTAACTCCCTTCTACTAATTTTTTTTCCTTCCCTTCCCTACCCATGTTTCCCTTTCCTTCTTTCCTTCCTTCCTGTCCTTCCCTCCTTTATCGTGCTCTGCCCTGCTTCCTCTCCTTTTCCTTCAGTCTTCCTATTCTCCCTTCCTTCCTTCCTTCCTTCCTTCCCTCCCTTGTTCCTCCCTTGCCCGCAGTCTTCCCATTTTCCCTTCCTTCCCTCCGTCTCGTCTTCCCTATCCTTATCCTGTTTTTTCCTGTTGTCCTTCTTTACCTTTCTCTATTCTCTTCCTCCCCTTTTCTTTTCCCCACCTTCTCTGTTTCCTTCCGCACTTATTTCATTCCTCTCTTCCTCTCCTTCTTCCCTCCTTCTCTCTTTTCGGCTTCTCCTTTCCTTCCTCCCTCCCTCCCTTGTAACAGTCCCCCCTAGAGTATTACAAATTCATTCTCCCTTAAGACGTAACCACACACACACACACACACACACACACACACACACACACACATGCAGAAACAAACAAACATCTCCCACATATCTTCTTCCTCTTTTTAGTCCTTATTGCTCTTTTCTTTCTTCTTTCTTCCTCCTCCTCTTTATGACAGTCTCTTCTTCCCTTCCTTTCCTTCTCTTCGGCCCCCCTTCCTTTCTCCCTTCTCCCTCTCCTCCTCTCCCCTACCTTCTCTCTTTCTTTCTTCCTCTCATTATTAATCTCTTCTTCCCTCTCTTTCCTCTTCCTCGCCCTCTCTTCCCTCCCCTATTCTCTCTCCCATACTCTTCCTTCCTTTCCCTTTCTTTCTTCCTCTTTCTCTTATTGACAGTCTCTTCTCTCCCTCTCTTTCCTCTTCCTCGTCCTCTTACGTTTCCTCTCCCCTCACTCCTCCTCCCCATCCCCCTCTTTCTCCCCCTCCTTTCCTCCCTTCCCTGCCTCCCCTCCTTCCCTCTTCTAGCCACCCTCCCTCTCTCTTTGCCTCCCCTGGACTTCTCTTTCCCTTCCCTGCCTCCCTTTCCCCCTCCCTCCCTTTCTCTCTCCCTCCCCTTCCTCTTCCCTGCCTCGCCCAGTGTACATACAGCAAGTGAGGTAGATTTACATGGGAAGTATCGACATGCTCTCTCTCTCTCTCTCTCTCTCTCTCTCTCTCTCTCTCTCTCTCTCTCTCTCTCTCTCTCTCTCTCTCTCTCTCTCTCTCTCTCGTTGATTTTCTTATTCTTTCTCATTTTTTTTACGTTTCTCTAAGCCGGTTCAGTTTTTCTTTTGTTTATATTATTTTCTACTTATGTTTTTATCTATTCATTACTTACAGACTTGCATATTTACTACTATGAACTACACGTACTATTAGCAGCCCTGTGGCGTTCTCTTTCACTTCAAACTGTGTAATTATGTAAACAGTTCGCCTGGAGACACGAGACGGCGGAGCAGAGTGTTACCAGTGCTGTGTTGTGCCGTTTCTCTGCTCTCATCTCCACCTGACAGCAATTAGCATCAAGGAGCAAGGCAGTGGCGCAGAGGATAAGGTGTACTGTTATGTTATTCCTTTGCTACACTTTTTCTTCATCTTCTGGCTGGCTGGCTGGAAGGATGGATGGATGAATTGATGGATGGAGGGATGGAGGGATGGATGAATTGATGGATGGATGGATGAATGGATGGATGAATTGATGGACGAATAGATGGATGGATGGATGGATGGATGAATGGATGGATGGATGGATGAATTGATGGATGGATGGATGAATGGATGGATGAATGGATGAATGGATGGATGGATGGATGGATGAATGGATGGATGGATGGATGAATGGATGGATGGATTGATTGATGGATTGGTTTATGGGTTAGCGGGAAAAACAACAAAGAGGAGGCTGTTGCAAAGGCTATAATCCCCGACCTTCAACTTATACTGAATACAAAAAAACACTATGAAAAGTAATTACTATATCCAGACACAAGAAAGCGATACAAAGTGGGACGTGCTCAGTTAATCTATCCCTTCCTTCCCTGGCCTTCCCATTCTCCCTTCCTTCCCTCCTTCTCGTCTTCCCTATCCTTATCCTGTTCTTTTCTGTTATCCTTCTTTACCTCCCTCTATTCTCTCCCTCCCCTTTTCTTCTAGTGTGGTGTGGTGTTTAGACTGCGGAGTGGGTCAACGGGGCACACAAATATCTAAAAACAGTGTAGAGTTAACAGGGGATAGAACAGAGTGAGATGTGTTGAGCTAAGCCGTCCGTTCCCTTCTTTCTGTGCATGTGTGTGTGTGTGTTGGTCTGCTGGGTTGCTCGACGGGAATTACTAGTATCCAAAAACAGTATAAAACAGTCCACATAATCATAGAGGTAACAAGAGGGTAGAGAAGAGTGACTTGTTGTTATATCATCCCTCTCCTTATGGCTGGCTTTCTGGGGGAGTGTTGGGCTTGTGTTTGGGTCGACAGGGTACACATCTATATAAAAAAAAAAACTATATAAAAAGCATTCCACAGTTAACAGAGGGTACAACAGAATGAGATGTGTTAAGATATGCCAGCCTGTCTTCCCGTCTGATTAGCTTTCCGTCGTTTTTCTGAGCTAGTACGTTAGTCTACGGGAAACACAAGAAGATAGGTCACGTATACTCCAGCGTTGCCAAATTATCGTATTAACCACATATCGTATACATCATTTTTATGCCTCAAACTCTCGTACCTACACAAGTAACGTGAGAAAATCGAAGTTAGTGCTAAAACTGTTGAATATTGATGTTTTTCGTTCTTTGTTGTTATAGTTATCGGTCAGCAACTACGGAAATGAAATGCGATGAGTACGATAGTTTGGCAACGCTGGTATACTCCCCGCCACCACCTCGCGTGATTGTGCCCAGACAGTGATAAGTCGAGGGAGATGTTTTCCTTAGCACAGACTCATTCACGGAGGACCGGCGTGTGTGTCTACCTGTTTGCCTGGACGTACGTAGACAAAGTTAAGATGTGTGTGCGTACCTGGAAACTGTGCTACCGAGAAAATTGTTACCTGGAAAAGAATATAATTAGGGTAAACGTGTGCATCAGAGAGTATAGTTGAAAAGTGAAGAAACTGGTGAATGCAGGAACTATAGAGAAATGATTTACTAGAGGATATTAAAGACAGTGTTTACCATGAAAAAAGTATAATTAGGGTAAACGTGTGGATCAGAGAGTATAGTTGAAAAGTGAAGAAACTGGTGAATGCAGGAACTATAGAGAAATGATTTACTGGAGGATATTAAAGACAATGCTTACCTGGAAAAGAGTATAATTAGGGTAAACGTGTGCATGAGAAAGTATAGTTAGAAAGGGAAGAAACTGTAGAGAAAAAAATTACTAGAGAATATTAAAGACAATGTTTACCTGGATACAGAGGAAGTTAAAGTGGATATCTGCGTATGGATTTAAAGGGTGGTGATGGTGGTGATGATGGCAATAATAATATCAATAAAAAAATAATGATAGTAATGATAATGATAATAACAATAACAGTAATAGAATAAAATGAAATGTTAGTAGAGAGAAAAATAATAATAACGCTAATTACATTCCCGACGACAGACAAAAACAACAACAACAACAACAACAACAACAAACAATGATAATTAATACCAAAAAAAAAACGGATCAAAGACTAAAACATCACCTTTAATTACCCTCCTCCTCCTCCTCCTCCTCCTCCGCTCCCCTCTCACACCACAACTATAAGGTCAGTGAGGCGTGAAAGAGACAAAACCTGTGCACGCTAAAGGCAATTGGCGACACTGGATCATGTGTCATCGAACCGTAAGGGAATCGAACGTGGGGTCAGGTTATAAGGAGCAGAGAAGCGTGTGTGTGTGTGGGTGGGTGTTTGTGTGTGTGTTTGTTGAGGGTTAGTGAGGTGGAAAGCGTGTGTGAAAGACAGAGAGAGAGAGAGAGGGGAAATGAAAGGAATGGAATGGAGAGGAAAGGAAAAAAAGGGAAAGGAAAGAAAGGGAAAAGAATGGAAAGGGAAAGGAAAAGAATGGAATGGGAAGAAAGTAAAGGAATAAAAGGGAAAGGAAAGACATGGAAAGGTACCGTGTGTGTGTGTGTGTGTGTGTGTGTGTGTGTGTGTGTGTGTGTGTGTGTGTGTGTGTGTGTGTGTGTGTGCATGTGTGTACGTGGGTGTGTGTACCAGGGAATTGAAAAAAAAAAGGGAAGGGGGAGGGGAAGGGTCGCACTCCGTTTTTTGTGAGTCTCCCCGAAAGAAAGAAAACGAGGTGCGAGGTATTGGTTTCCCGCAATGAGTTTTTAGTGGATGGACACAATGTGGAGGGTATGGGTTTCTGATAATTATGTATCTCTCTCTCTCTCTCTCTCTCTCTCTCTCTCTCTCTCTCTCTCTCTCTCTCTCTCCCCTATCCTCTCTTTTCTCTCTTTTCCTCTCTTCAGTGTACGCCTTTATCACTTTTTTATCTCATTCTTGTTTACTTAATTTACATCTTTACATTTTCTTGCATCCGAGTGTTTGTTTTTATTTTGTTTCACAAGATTAAGTCCTCAAACTTTTTTCTAATGCATTTTTATATTTTTTTTCTTTTTCAGTATTTCTTGTCACTATTTTTCCTAATTATTAAGTTCAATTTCATTTTGTCTATTTCTGTCTATTTTCAATCCGTATTTTTTCATATTTTTCCCTATTATTTCTTTTCCTATCGCATTTTATTTTTTCTACCTTTAAATCTGTAGTTTTTTATTTACATTTTTTTTTACTTCTGAATCTGTAGTTTTTATATTTTTATCTGACTTTGAATCTATTTTTTTATCACATTTTACTTCTTTTTTCACTATTAAATTCATGGTTTCATTCGTTCAGTCGCGGATCGGATCAGTCGTTTTCTTGTTCAGTGAGTCTTAAAAGGAAAATCGTTTACGTTTGGCCTACATTCACACCCACGTTGCTAACAGATATATTTTTCACAATTTTTTTTATAATATCACTTTTATGGTTTTCGTTTGGTTTTATTCCGCTTTGACTCTCTTTTGGTTCCCTCTTTGTTCTCCTTTCGTTCTCTTTTAGTTTTGGTTAGCTTTGTTTTCTTCCTGTTTAATTTCTTTTGGCGGTGCTTTCCCTGTACTTTTTTTTCTGGTAACATTTTCTTATTTTCTTTCCAGCAGCGTCCGTTTTCCTTTTTATTCCCTTTTGCTCTTCTGTCTTCTTCCTTCTTTATTTCTTGTGATGTTATTTTCCCTGTTCTTCTTTTTTCTTTCGCAGCATTTTCCTCTTTTCCTCATTTTCCTTCCAGTAGCGTCTATTTTTCCTTTTTTCCCTTTTTTCCTCCATCCTTTACCTTCCCACCCGGTTCCCTTTTTTTCACATTTTTTTCATGCTTTCCTTCCTTTCCTAAACTTTTCCTCTTGATATTTTCTCTACTTTTCTTCTTTCGTATCCTGTTCCTCTTCTTCTCTTTTCTTCCCAGTAGCTCCTTTATCCTATTTTTCTCGTTTTTCTCTCCATTCTACGCCTTCCCATCCAGTTCCCTCTTTTCTTTTTTTTCTCCCTGCTTTCCTTTTCTAAAATTTTTATCTTCCTTTTCCTCAATGGCGTTTATTGTTCTTTCTTTTTCATCTTCGTCTTTTCATCTCTGTCTTTTCCATTTTCTGTGTTTCCCATTCGTTTAAATCTTTCTCTTCTTTTTATTTCCATTTTCCTGTTTGGTCGTCATTTCCATTTTGTACCTAAGAATTTTTGATATTTTCTTGCTAGGTCGCATTTTTCCCATTACTTTCTTTTTTATTTTTCCTCTTCGCATTTTTCCGATCTCCCCATTTTTAAACCACGGTCCGTTTTCTTCCCTCTCCCACTTTTTTTTCATATTTTTTTCTCCATTTTCAGCCGTCACTTTCTCCTTTCGCTTTCCTGTATTCACTTCTTTTTATACTTTTCCCCTCCATAATTTTAAGTTACGTCTTTTCTTCGTCCTTTTCTTTCTTTTCTCTTATTTCCCCATTTTCCTCCACCCCTGTTCCTTCCCCGTTCCTTCCTTTCTGTATTTTTCTCTCTCCCTTTCTTCCTCGCCCACACCTGCCCAGCCTCGTCCCTCATTGGTGAACTACGGGAACACCTTAACTCGCCTCGTACAATCAGCTGAAGGCGTTTTGAAGGGGCACAAGTCACACTCAAACCTCCGCTCCCCCCTTTTCTCCCCTTTCTTCCCTCTCCCTTCTTCTTTTTTCTCCTTCTACCCTCTTTCATTTACTCGTTTTCTTTTCTCCCCTTCCTTCTTCCTCCTCCTCTACCATTACTTTTTTTCTTTTCCTTCTCTCCTCTTTCGTTTTCTCCTCCTCTCCCCTTCCTTTTTCTCCTTCTATTTACTTCTTTCTTCTTTTCTTCTTCTCTCCCCCTTTTTCTCCCTCTTTCCCTCCCCTTCTCCCTCTTCCTTTCTTCTCTTTCCTCTTTCACTGGACTATCATATTTCCTCTTCTTCTCTCCGTTTCCTTCTTCTTTTTCATGTCCTCTGCCTTTCTCTTTGCTCTTTTCCTTCTCTCTTTTTTTTCTCGTTTTCTTCCTCCGTCTCTTTTTTCTCCTCTTGCAAGCACCAGCCCTTATATTTTCTCCCCCTTCCTCTTTTCTTTTCCTTATCTCTTTCCTCTCATTTTCATTTTCATTTTTCCTTCGTCAACTATTTCCTTTTGCGTTTTTTTTAATAATTTTGGTTTCCCTTCTTTGCGTTTCAACACGCTTCTCTTTTTCCTTATTTTTTTTCAGAGTTTTTAATTTCATTCTCTCTCTCTCTCTCTCTCTCTCTCTCTCTCTCTCTCTCTCTCTCTCTCTCTCTCTCTCTCTCTCTCTCTCTCTCTCTCTCTCTCTCTCTCTCTCTCTCTCTCTCTCTCTCTCTCTCTCTCTCTCAACACCTGCGGTCAGCCACACTTATTATCCAGACACCTAATAAATCACTTGGTAACACACACACACACACACACACACACACACACACACACACACACACACACACACGAAAAAAATATATATATACAGAAAATAACAGGAAATTAGAATGAAAGGAACAATGGAAGGAAAAGAAGAAGCACAAAAATTAAAAAATAAAACAGAAAGAAAACATTAAAGTGAAGGGAAGGAAAAAGAGAGACAGAAAGCAAAAGACGAAGAAAAAACACAAAACAACAAAAAAACGAAAAAAGAGAAACAACAGACAGAGACAGACAGAAAAAGAGAAACACAGGGAGAAAGAGAGCGCATGAGAGCGAGAGAAAGAGTCCAAGTATAAACAAAGGAAAGGAGAGAGAGGAGGAGGAGGAGGAGGAGTTGGAGGAGGAGGAGGAGGAGGAAAAAAATCTTCTCCGGGAAAAGGATAAGAAATTAGGCCCCTTCACTCCCATGACATTCCCGGCACATTAAATAACTCAGGGCGAACCTTAAGTGTGGCGGACGAGGGGAAGGAAGAGAGAGAGAGAGAGAGAGAGAGAGAGAGAGAGAGAGAGAGAGACGGACATACATATATACTTACACTTATCCATCTATCCATACATACAGACAGACAGACACAGATACAGACAAACATAGACAAACAAACAAATACCATTAAACAATTACAGACAAAGAGACAGCGATATACAGACAGACAGACAGATATAGAGAGATGTAGACAGACAGACAGACAGGAAAACAGGTAGAAAGACACTTATATACCAAAATAGATAGAGAGAGAGAGAGAGAGAGAGAGAGAGAGAGAGAGAGAGAGAGAGAGAACAAGGAGGGCCAGTCTACTCTTGGTCGGTTCCGGACACACAACAAATACAATTATTGGAAACTCCTTATGTGGCGGGCTGAAGGACTTGCTTTTTTTCCCTCCCGTGTGTCACCGCGTCGGGAGTGTCACGCTGAGTCATGTGTTACTGTCCCGCCGAGTGAGATGTCGCCCCGCGCACACACACACACACACACACACACACACATACACACACACACACTTCCCTTACTCCCCTTCCCATTTTTTTCCTCCCTCTCTCTCTCTCTCTACCGCCCAGGACTCACGTTGGTAACCTTATATTTCCTCTTTTTTTTTTGTTTTGTTTTTGTTTCCCTTTTTGAAGTTTCCATATTTACAACTTTTTTCTCTTCCACTTTTTTTCAGTCTTACTTTTGTTCCCATTTTGAAGTTTTTACAATTACTTTTTTTTCATTTTCCCCTTTTTTTCACTTTCCTTTCTATTTTTATTCCATTTTAGAAAACATCGTACATACATACATACATACATACATCAACGTCTTTTTATCCTTCCTCTCCCTTTTCTCCCTTTTCTCGCGGTTCACACCTTCTCCCTCTTCCTCTCAGTCTCTCCTTAGCTAGTGTCTGTGTTAGGAGATAAGTCGCGGGCATTGAAATTGTCTTGTCATGGTTCCGTATTCTCAAAAGCTTCCGCCATTCACATGAACTATTTCCAAAGACCAAAAAGGAGATCAATCGCGTTTTTATGGGTGTTGTTTTCACGTTCATGGTACAGGAGAAAGATCAAACTACCACCAGGGTCATTAAACTACCCCTGGAAATACCCCAAAACACCTACGAAAGCCTTGTCAAATATGTGTGCTTGGGTGCCGAAATGTTTAAGAATACTTCCTTTGGTCTTTTTAGTTGGTTGAAATAAGTCGCAGGTCGTAATTCGTGCAGTCCTCATAGTCGTCGGTTGCTTAGAATGGGACGACCTTCACGGGCTTCTGAGGATCACCTTGAAAGAGGACGCGTTAACATGACCTCATCAGTCGCCCTCGAAGCCACGCAGGAACGACTGACTCTCTCTCTCTGTACCATCGTGTCAAAGGGCTTAGGTAGTGAGGGAGGGAAGGAAGAGCGGTGATTGTGAGCGTGAATGAAGCCAAGTGGTGAATTTGTGAATGAGGAAGTGTGTGGCAAGGGCAGGTAGTGAGTAGTAAGTAGTAAATGAGTAAGGGAGTGATTACATGTATGAAAAAAAGCAGGAGGTAAGTGAGTACGTAGGAGATCGTAGGAAGTGATTAAGGAAGGAATTGAGTAAGTGTATGAGAAAGGCAGAAAGGGAAGCGAAAGAAAGAAAGAGGGGGTGTATGTGGGGGTAGAGGAGGGGGGTGAAAGTGAAAGAGGTGGGTGAAGGTAAGAGAGATAGGGGGGGCATAAGGCAGATATAAGGGGGGTGTATGTAGGGGTGAGAAAGGGGGGTGAAGGTTGCGGAGAGAGGGGTGAAGCTGAGGGAGGTAGGGGGAACATGAGGCAGATAGGAGAGGGGTGTATTTAGGGGTGAGAAAGGGGGGTGAAGGTGGCGGAGAGAGGGGTGAAACTGAGAGAGGTAAGGGGGAAATATGGTAGATAGGAGGGGAGTGTATGTAGGGGTGAGGGAGAGGGGTGAAGGTGATGGAGGGTGGTGGGGGTGAGGTATGTAAGGGGGGGGGGGCGTGAGGCAGGTACACCATCACCAACAGCCTCTCTATGTCTTGTTCAAACGGCCTAAAACTTATTGAATTGTGATGGACAGCCTCGGTGGGCCTGACGTCTGGGCGGGACTTGTATGAAGGAGGCTGGGAAGGGTGGGGAGGTAAGGGGAGGCTGGGGAAGAAGTGAGGCAGGGGGGGGAATGTATGAGAGGAAATGAGGTGAAACAGGAAAAGAATGTAAGAAGGAAGAAGGGAAAGTAAGATGAGGTAAGAAAAGAGGAAGAGGAAAGAAGAGGAGTGAGATGAAACAGGAGAATAAGAGAAGGAGAAAGATGGAGGGAAAGTAAGGTGATGAAGGGGAAATGAGGAAACAATAGGAGGTCAAGGAGGGGAAAGGGAAGAAAGGTAGAGTGAAAAAGACGGGAAAAGGGAAGGAGGGGGAGGGACAGTAAGGCGAGGTTAGAAGAAGGGTAGAAGAAAGAGAACTCGAGATAGAAAGGAAGGTGAAGGAGGCGGGAGAGAGAAGGAAGGGGGAAGGAGGGAAAGGAAAGAGAGGGGGGGTCAGGTAAGTGAATTTAGGTAAGCATACGTTACCTGTCCAAACATTTCAATAAATACGAAAATACTCATGTACGCGCCATTACCCATTGAATCTATAACACACACACACACACACACACACACACACACAGAGAGAGAGAGAAAGCGCATTACACAGACTTACACCCTCCATACAAAATCCTATTATTATCCACGCTAAATAATCCATCTCATAAAGGTGTATACAGGAAGCTTGTGTGGGTGGGTGTCATTGTTTGTTGTGGTCGTGATGAAGGAAAACAACAACAACAACAACAACAACAACAACAACAACAACAACAACAACAACAACAACAACAACAACGACAACCACAACAACAAGGCTAAACACACGAGTCTGCATCTGTTAAAAAAATAGAGAGAAAAAAAACATATCAACTTGACTGTGTGGTAGATTAAATTGTCACCATCAGAGTTTAACCCACAAAGAATAAAGTTCGAAATGATCTTTTAAATTTATCATCTCTTTTCGGATAAGTTTTTTTTAGTATATAGGCCTTCTTATCGCTCTAACAAGACTCTATTTTATTATCTAGTTATCTTTCGCCCCTCTCCCTCCCTCCTTCCCTCCCTTTTCTGTACTTCCCTCGCATTGTAACCCTCTCTACCTTCTCTTCTCTTCTCTCCTTCCTCTTCAACTGTTCTGTCCTGTTTTGCTGTTCACTTTCCTCCTCTTCTCTTTTTATTTGTCCTTTTCCCTCCTTTTCCCCTTCCTCTTCCTTCCTTCACCCTTTCGTCTTCAAGTTTATAGAGACAGATTCATTTTTTATCATAGACCTTTTTTTCTTTTTTTCAAGCAAGTACATAAAACGTTTCTAAATTTCTCCTGTGGCTCATTCTTCACCTTTTTTTTCTTTCCAGGCTTGTATAGAAACGCGTGACTGAAAAATGTTGTTGAATTCAGTACTGGGCTAAGTGTCTAATAAGCTTTTTTGTTGTTTTTGGTGGTAGTAGTGGAGGGGGTGGTAATGGTTCTAGTGGCGGTGGTTGTAGTTTGTGTTGGTAGTGGTGGTGGTTGTGGCTTGTGGTGGTGGTGGTGGTGGTCGCTGGGTCACTCACAAATTTTAACACATCCCACATTTCTTTTGCCCCCGCGCTCTCTGATCTGACGTGTGTAATGTTTTGGGCCGCGGGTTAATGCACTCTCATGATGCTAAACGTGTGTGTGTGAGCGGCTGCATAATGTGACGAGAGAGAGAGAGAGAGAGAGAGAGTAGAGTAGAGTAGAGTAGAGTAGAGTAGAGTAGAGAAAAATACCATCCTCTACTCTTAGCCTTATCATCCTTTCCCTATCCCCATCCCCTCCTTCTTCCTCACCTTTAACCCTTACTCTTTCTCCCCTCCTCACTTTCTCCCCATCCTCATCCCTCTCCCTTCTCCCCTTCCGTCTCTCCCCCTCACAGCATCCCTTCCCCAGCATCCCTCTAATCTTTTTCCCTCTCATTTTCTCCCCACACCCACAGCATGCCTCTCACCTCCCTCTTCCTACCCCTTCTTCCCCTCCTTCCAAGCCTAACACCTTCCCCTCATATCCTCACCCTTCCCCTCCTCCAATCTCCCCCCTCACTCTCATTCTCTCCCCACACCCACAGCATGCCTCTCACCTCCCTCTTCCTACCCCTTCTTCCCCTCCTTCCCAGCATCACACCACCTCAGTTCCTCACCCTTCCCCTCCTCCAATTTCACCCCTCACTCATTCTTCCCGTCACCCTCAGCATCCCTCTCACCTCTCTGCACCCCCTCCTTCCCATCCTTGTCCCCTCTTCCCATCCTTTCAAGCTTCACACCTTCATCCCACTCCCCCTTCCCCCTCCCCCTCACCCCCCCTCACCCCTCCTGACCCCGCAGTTGTCAGAGTGACCTAATGCGCCCCGCAGAGGTCTAACGAGGACCCATCAGACGCCATACCTACGAGATTAATGAACCAATTAGACCACACCCTTTCCCCCCCTCTCCCCCCACTTCTCGCCCCTCTCCCTCCCTCCCTCCCCTTTCTCTGCTTCCCTCGCATTGTTCCCCCCCACCGACCTTCTCTTCACTTCCCCCTCTTCATCTGTTCTCTCCC
>NC_066512.1:22296548-22304048 GCF_024679095.1 Eriocheir sinensis
CTTTTCCCTCCTTTTTCCTGCCGCTCCCCTCCCCCCCTCTACCTCCTCACCTCTCCCCATTCCCTCTCCCCTTCTTTCCTTCCCTTCTCTCCTTAGCACCCACTCACTGTCACCTTCTCGTCCCTCACTCCCCCCCTTTTTTCTCCCTCCATCCATTCCTTTTCCTCCCCTCCCTACCCTTCTCCCCATACTCTCCCTTCTTCTTTTCCTTCCTTCCTATGTTCATGTTCTCCCTTTCTACTTTTCTCTCTCTCCTTTACTTCCTTCCTGTTTCTTTCTTTTTTTTCTTTCCGTCTTTACTTATTCTCTTTATTCCTTATAATTATCATAATTATCTCCTGTTTTTTTGTTTTGTTTTATGATTAGGATTATAACACACACACACACACACACACACACACACACACACACACACACACACCTTTTTTTCTACTTACCTTCCTCTTTCCTCCTCCTTCTCCTCCTCCTCCTCCTCTTCCTCCTCCTCTCCAATACCACATCTCTCCTAACTAGACCTACCTTACGCCCTTCTCTTCTCTTCCCTCTACTCCCCTATCCTCCTCCTCCTCCTCCTCCTCCTCCTCCTCCTCCTCCTCTTCTCCCTCCAAGGACCGCTGACCACTTCATCACTTGCCTCCCGCATCTCCCCCTGACAAAGTGGGGCAGTTTCTCTCCCCGCCCAGCGAATGGTTCTCCCGCATTAGCCGCCTCCTCTCCCCTCCCTCTCTCTCCCCCTTCCTCTCCTTTACCTCCGTTCTCTTTCTCTCTCTTTATCTATCTCTCTGTTTGCCTGTTTCTCTGTTGCTGTCTCTATATATGTTTTTTTTGTCAATCTCTGTTTATCTGTTTAGACTTTATTTTTGTAAGTGTCTATCTATTTGTCTCTGTCTCTCTCTTTATCCCTCTATCTATCTGTCCATCTCCCTGTCTCGTTCTCTCTCTTTTTCTGTATGTTTGTCTGTCTCTCTGTCTATCTCTATCTGTCTGTCTATTTCTCAATCTGTTTATCTGTCTTTGTGTCTGTCTGCCTGTTTCTCTTTCTCTCTCCCTCTATCTACCTGTCTGTCTATCTCTGTTTCTCAATCTCTGTTTATCTGCCTTTGTGTTTGTCTGCCTGTTTCTCTTTCTCTCTCCCTCTATCTATCTGGCTGTCTATCTCGCTCTCTCTCTCCCTCGTCCTCGTCCTCGTCCTCTCGTACCATTCCCTCGTGCCTCCATAGTCTCGTTCGCTCTCTCTTTTTATGTATGTTTTTCTTTCTCTGTCTATGTCTTTCTCTATCTGTCTATCTATTTCGCAATCTGTTTATCTGTCTTTGTGTCTCTCTGCCTGTTTCACTTTCTCCCTCTATCTATCTGGCTGTCTATCTCGCTCTCTCTCTCCCTCGTCCTCGTCCTCGTCCTCTCGTCCCATTCCCTCGCCCTGCTCACCCTTCCTTCCCATCGGCATAACTCTTCCCCTCACCACTAAGCCATCACTTCGCCCTCACCCTTGCGTCTCCGAGGAGCCTCTACACTGCCCTCACCGCTGTCCACCTGCCTACCGCACCTTCCTATGTCCACACTCTCCCCCGCGCCGCCCAGCCTACCGTACCTGTGTCCTGTCCCCCTATATCAGGTCAGGGATGTTAGCTCCTCCTCCCTCTGTGTCTGTGTCTGATTCTGTGTGTCTTTGTTTCTCTGTTGCCGTCTCTGTTTTTCTGTTTCTTTTTTCTTTGTTTCTTCATTTGTTTCTCTTTCCTTTCACTATCTCTGTCTTTCTCTTCCTCGGTCTCTGTTTGCCTGTCTTTGTCTCTGTATATTTGTCTCTCTGTTGCCGTCTCTCTTTCTGTCTCTTTATCTCTGTTTCTTCATCTATTTTTTCCCTTTTTTATACTGTCTAGGTCTCTGTCTTTCTCTTCCTCGGGCTCTGTTTCCCTGTCTTCGTCTCTCTGTATACTTGTCTCTGTCTGTCTGGGTTTCTCTGTCCCTCTGTCTGTCTCTATGTGTCTCCCTAATGTCTCCTCCGTCTTCCTCTTCGCGGCCCTTCCCTTTCTCTGTTTCTTCATCTGTCAGTCTCATTTTACTGTCCAGGTCTCTGTCTTCCTCCTCGGGCTGTGTTTCCCTGTCTTCGTCTCTCTGTATACTTG
Organism: Eriocheir sinensis; assembly: GCF_024679095.1. NCBI lineage: Eukaryota > Metazoa > Arthropoda > Malacostraca > Decapoda > Varunidae > Eriocheir > Eriocheir sinensis. The sequence goes on from NC_066512.1 coordinate 22,298,675, forward strand.
TCTGTCTGTCTGGGTATCTCTGTCCCTCTGTCTGTCTCTGTATCTGTGTCTCTCTAACGTCTCCTCCGTCTTCCTTCTCGCGTCCCCTGCAACTATTACTACGCTGTTCCCGCTACTAATTCTGCTGCTGATGCTACTGCTATTGCTACAACTGCTACTTCCTCCTCCTCCTTCTGCTTCTCCTCTTTCTGTTTCTCTCTCCTCTTTTTCTTCCTCTTCCTCTCTCTCTCTTTTTATTTTCTCTTTCCTTTTCTTATTCTTTTTATTTTTTATTTATTCTTCGGCGCCGGGGTGTTCCTAAGGCCCCAGCTCCTGCCTTGCTCCTTGCCCTCTTAGCTTAGCGGAAGAACACCGATATTCTTAACCAGGGGTCGCGAGTTCGAGTCTAGCAGGGGTTGAGCTCTCCATCATGATATTCGAGGCTTCTTTACTCTTTCATCATTACTAGTATCACAAATGTTATTACTGGTGCTGGTAGTTAATAGTTATAATGATGAAGACTATGCTGATGATGGTAATGAATGATAGAAATAATAGTGATTTTTATTTCGGGTCCAAGGAGGAAGCGTGTGAAGGGAAGCAGTGCGTGAAAACTCTGCGGATTTCTTAGTGATAGTTTCATATACTTCGAGGAATGTTTTTTTTTTTTTTTTTTTTTTTTACAGAAGGAAGCAGCTCAAGGACAAAAACAAATGAGAAAAATAGCCCACAAGAAAAAAAAAGCCTGATTTGCCTTTACATATACATTATCACACAGAGGGGAAGACGAGGGAACGACATTTAAAAGTCTGTTGACAATAGAAAATAAATGTCCGGGCTTAGTAGATGTCCAGCGGGATGAATCAATTATCTTAACAACCGATGAACTCCATTTTAATTCCAAGGTACTTTTTCCCTTTGTGTTATCGGAATATGTAAGTACGGCAGAGGTCACGGGTTAAAGCTGTCCTTCCCACGAACATTCTTCCAATCAAACTATTCCTTCTACCACGCTCTATTTCTTCGTTTTCTTGCTCTGTACGTGTAAATACCACTGGACTTCACCTTTCCCTCAAAACACAATGTCGCGTCAGATACTCATACGATATTCACGCCAACCTCGAACAAGGTCTGGCGTGGCATTTACAGCTCCGCCACGACACTCGGTCATCACTCTCCGCTTGGCATTTGGCGTGACAAGCAACTGACTCACGTGCTTGTCCGGGCAGCGCTGACGACCGGGTGTACGTAGGTTGTGTCGGGTGTTACGTGACAGGCCGGGGCACCGTTGCTAGATTATCGTACAGCCTCGTATTTACCGGTTTCTGAGCCATAACTATTGCCCAAAAACACCAATAATTAAGCATTTTAACGATAACTATATATGAAGGCAGTTATTGGGGTCGAAGAGGCAGTTTTTGGGTCGGAAATCGGCAAACACAGGAGGCTGAGTACGACAATCTGGCAACGTTGGGCCGGGGGTGATTCGCTTCCCTGATCACTCTTGTCCGTATTCCAGTGTTGAGAGGGAAGGGAAGGAAAGGGAAAGAAGGGAAAGGAAAGGGAAAGGAAGGGAAAGGAAAGGGAAGGGAAGGAAGGTAGTATAATAAGGGTAAAGTTGATAGTAGAGTGGAAGAAAGGGAAGAGAAAGGAGAAAAGGAAATGGAAAATGGAGAAACACAGAGGGAGGAAATGTAAGATGATTTAAGAAAGAAAAGAGAAGGGAAGAAATAAAGAAAAGAGGAGAATAAAAATTTAAGGAAGAATACATACATACATACATACACATGTAAATACACACATAAACACACGGATACATATACACACACACACACACACACACACACACACACACACACACACACACACACACACACACACACACACACACACACACACACACACACACACATATACGGTTGTTTTCTTTGTTCATTTGTGTTTTATTCTAACCAGGATAATCATTTTTACTGTCGCTTGTTTATATATTTTGCGTTTTATTCTCTACTATTTTATTTCGCGTTGTTTTACCTTTCTATTCAATTCCAATGCTCATTCAAATTTCTCATTGTTTAATAAAAGTGGTGTTATTGTTATTATTATTATTATTATTATTAGTAGTAGTAGTAGTAGTAGTAGTAGTAGTAGTAGTAGTAGTAGTAGTAGTAGTAGTGGTAGGAGGAGGGGGAGGAGGTGTTGGAGGAAGACGAGGAGGAGTTGGAGAAGGAAGAAGAAGAGAAAGAAAAAGAGAAATAGAAAAATAAAAAGCATAAGAAAACGAAAGAGAAAATAAAAAAAGAGAAAGAGGAAGAGTAAGAAAAAGAAAGGAGGAGAGAGACAGATAAAAAGAAAGAGGAGGAGGATGAGAAGCAAAAGAAGGAGGTAGTAGTAGTAGTAGTAGTAATAGTAGTAGTAGTAGTAGCAATAGCAGTAGCATTCATACCATCATCAGCAGAACTAGTAGCGGCAGCAGCAAGGTAGTAACAGCAGTAGTAGTAACAGCGGTAACGATAATACTTTAAGATTCGTCGTTACCGCGCACACAAAGACGCTCGGTTCATTGACTCGCACACCACGGACTAACGGATCAGCGGGCGTAATGAAATAATGAAGATGATCACCACACTAGTTGTCACCCGTGTCTCTTAATGTTAATGCGCCGCTGAGACGTTGCCTTTACCTCGCTGACGTCATAATGGGTGTGCGTGGGGAGGAGGAAGAAGTGTGGGGAGAAGGAAGGGAGGAAGGAACGGACTGCGGGGAGAGAAGGAAAGGAAGGAAGGGGATGAAAGATGGTAAAGTAAATATGTGTGAGGTAGATAATAGGAAGAAAGAAGGGAAATGAAAGTGGGCATGGAAGAGAAAGGAGAATAAATGAAAGGAAGGATTGGATTATAGAGAGATGAAATGTGAGTCAACTAAAGGAAGATAAGAGAGTGAAGAGTGTAATGAAGGGAAGAGAAGTTTACACGAAAGATGAAAAAGTAAAAAAAAAAAAAGAATAAATGGGACATGGAAGGAAGAAAAATGAAGCAAATGAATGAAAAAAAAAGAAAATGGGAAAAAATTAGGGTAAGAGAAGTAGGTATGAAATAAACTAAAAAAGAATAAAGAAAAGGAAGAAATGGACAGTGAGATAAAAAACACCAAGGCAAATGAAGGAAAGGAAGAGGGGAAAAGAAAAAAAAACCTAAAGAGTTGAAACTGTCGATGATATACAACTAAAAGAAGGTAAAGAATGAAGGAATTACAAGGAAAACGTTAGTGAAGGGAACGTTTGATGGGGCATAGGAGGGAGAGGGACAGGTACGGGAGAGGGGGGAGGGGGGGGCAGGGAGACAGGTTAAAGAAATACCTGCCTGGTGATTAAGAGTTATAGCTGTATTTACCTGTGTCACTTGTACTATTTACGATTGACACGCGCTGGGGTTGTTACGCTTCATCTTATTACGGTTGATGATAATGATGTTGGAATGATGATAGGGGTGAATGGTGTTATTATTATTATTGTTATTCTTTTCATTGTTATTATTGTTATTATTATTGCTATTACTGTTGTTGTTATACGGATGATGAGGATGGCGTAGACTATTGATGTTTTTTTATTGTTCTTGTTCATGTTGCTATTGATTTCATTGTTGTTGTTGTTGTTGTTGTTGTTGTTATTGTTGTTGATTCACCTTTCTTGTTTCCACTCATCGGAATTATTCTTGTGTGCAGTGAAAAAAAGGAAAAAAAAGAGAAACAGATGATCTTTCGCATAGGTTAAGAGAGAGAGAGAGAGAGAGAGAATAGAGGAGTGGATGGAAGACACTCGCTTCATCATTCCTCAGGTTAATTTGTTTCTTGTCACCTTCCACCACACCTGTGAATGTTTTGGTGGGTCCTCCCTCCCACGGCTCCCTCCCTTACCTTTCTTCCCTCCATCTTCTCCCTCCCTCCTCCCCTCCCTTCTTCCCTTTCTCCTTCCTTTCCTTCTTCTCTCCCTCCCTTCTTCTCTCTTTCCTTCCAGCTTTTCTTCCCTCCTATCTTCTCCCTATCTCCCTCCCTACTTTCCGTCTCTCCTTCCTTTCTTCTTTCTCTCCTTGCCTTTTTCCCTCCCTCCCTCCCTTTTCCCCCCTCTCTCCTTCCCTTCTTCCTCCTCTCTCCTTCCCTTCTTCCTCCTCTCTCGTTTCCTTCTTCCCTCTCTCCCTCCCTTCTTCACTCTCTCTCTCTCTCTCTCCCTTCTTTCCTCTCTCCCTTCTTCCTCTCTCTCCTTCCCTTCTCCCCTCTCTTCCTTCCTTCTTCCCCCTCTCCGTCTCTACTTCCCTCTCTCCTTCCCTTCTTCCTCTTCTTCCTCCCTTCTTTATTCTATATTCATCGCCATCCTTTCAACGAGTCTAATAACGTAATTTATAAGAGTATGTACAAATCTTTGCGTTATTCTCCCTTCACAATGTACGTTACTGTTTATTCGGATTTAAAACACAGGGATTAGCATACGAAACAATATGGGACTCCTTAATATATGGAAAATAAGAGTATAGTATTCGCGGAAGCTAAAAACTGGAGTGCTCTTTGCTAATTGAAGGATGTTAAGCGGGTATTGAGAACAGCTAGAACACCATTTTAAAAGCGGTCATCTTCATACGTGGAACATTTTTGAGAATCCTGTATATCCAAATCTTCTTTCTTTTTCCTCCTTATCCGTCTCGTTTTCTTGCCTTCCTTTCCTTCAATGACACATACCTTTATCAACTCCCATTTTCCCCTTCTCCCCTTTCCCTCTTTTCCTCTCCCTGCAGTTATCATGCTATTCTCCTTATCTTTCTTTTTCTGTTACCTTTCTTTCTTTCTATGACGCGTATCTTTACCAACTCCCCTTATCCCCATTCTCATCTCTTTCTCTTCTTTCCTTACCATTATTTTCCCCATCCTGTTTATCTCTCTTATTCTCTTACCTTTCCTTCCTTCAATGCGACAAATCTTTACCAACAATTCTCTTTCTTTCTTTCTCCTCTCCTTACAATTATCGTATTATTCTCTATTCTTCTTGTTCTCTTACCTTTCCTTCCTTCAATGACGATTATCTTAACCAAATCTCCTTCTCCCCTTTTCCCTTTCTCCTCTTTCTTTCTTTCTCCTCTCCTTTCAGTTATCGTAGTATCTTCTTTATTCCTCTTCTTCTCTTATCTTACCTTCCTTCAATGGTGCATATCTTTACCAGTGTCCCTTCTCCTTATTCTCTCTTTTTCTCTCTTCTCCTTTCCTCACTGTTATCTTCGTGTGCTCTTTATCTCTCTTGTTTTCTTACCTTTCTACAATAATTCAGTGACCCATATCTTCAGCTTCCTTTCTATCTTTATTCTCTTCTTCTCTCTTCTCCTTTCCTCACTGTTTTCTTTGTGTCCTCCTT